>NC_034608.1:34413908-34423983 GCF_900095145.1 Mus pahari
GAAGGAAGGAAGGAAGGAAGGAAGGAAGGAAGGAGGAAAGAGAGAAAGAAGCAAAGAGAGAAAGAGGGAAAGAGAGAAAAACTTAGGAAGGCATACCAAATATAACAAAGTTGTTTTCTATCATTTGTGACATTATTATTAAACACTTTCTTTTCTTTTTTTAAAAGATGTATTTATTCTACATGAATACACTGTCATTATCTTCTGACACACCAGAAGAGGGCATCAGATCCCATTACAGATAGTTATGAGTTGCCTTGTGGTTGATGGAATTGAACTTAGTAACTCTAGAAGAGCAGTCAGTGCTCTTAACCACTGAGCCATCTCCCCAGTGCTTACTAAACATTTTGGTATCTACTCAGCAAACATGCCTCTGGTATAAGCCAGTATTTTTCCTGCAGTTTTGCACTCATATATGGCCATAACCTACAACGTTTATTATAGAACCAAAATTTAAGCTTGAGTTTGCTTGGTTGTTATGAAAATCCCTTTGTATCTGGGATTTTTTTTCCTTTGGTGATAATATCATGATTTAGATCTTAAACATCTGGAAAGTCAGACATATTGAAAAATCTAGTCCAAAATTCAGCAGCATCCCAGGCATTGGGTGTGTGAGCAGATGGCGTGTAGGATCTGACCCATGGCTGGATTGATCCATTCGTGGATTCATGGTTTAATGGGTTGCTGGGAAGCAATGGAAACTCCAGGAAGGAAGACTTAGCTGGGAGCTACCGAAGTCTCTTCTGGAGGGAAATATTCTACCCCTGCCCCTTCCTTTATGCTGTCATCACCGTGAAGCAAGCTTTCTTTTACCACTTGCTTCTGCCATGGTGGTCTCCCTCCACACAGACCTGCAAGCAACTGTGCAAGGTGAGCATGGACTGAAATCAGAAGTCAAAAGCACCTTTGATCTTTAGCTGTTGCTCTCCAGTGTTTTATCACAGAGCTGCTAAGCTGACCAACACAGTTGAGGCACACAGAGGCTCTTGTTGAATTGTCACCTCTTCTGCTGTTAATATCAGATCTAATGCTAGAATGCAGGGAGACTGTCCCCTAAACCAGCTCTGGGAAAGGCCAAATCAGGACCTCAAGTTCATGCAAAAACCAAGTTCTCCTGTGTGGGTCCTCTCTGATAACACACTGTAGGTATGGAAAAGGTAAGTGCCTATTGACCAAATGTTTTTTTATCTGTCATCAAACAAGAAATTCCCTTCAGGTACATCACACAGTCAAACCTAATGCTTGTGACAAGTTCCTTGTTACAGTTCAAACTACTGACAATATTCTCTCTCTTGGACAACAGTGCAAGGCTTTAGGAAGGTAAATAGAAAGGATTGGTTCTTATGTGCTTCATCACTGTGCCTGCATGAGGACAACATGGATGTGAAGAAAAAAAAAATCTTTCTGTGCCACCTTTCAGAACACTGTGGCAAATAGATGAAGTCCCGAGTGAATGGGGATTGTTGATGTGAGCACAGCTGTATCAAGCACCTGAGTGTCTCAGATCCATGGAAATGGCAAAGCCAACCCTGGTCCATGTGTGTATACCGAGAGTGTGCACAGGAAGTATAGCCTGAAACTTCTTCTTCCTGGGTGGGCACCTGCCTCCTCTTTCAACTGTTTACAAAAACCCTGCCCCCTCCATTCAGATGTATAAAATAAACACCATGAGTTTCCATGCTGCCGCTTCTGCATCTCCATCAGAGCACATGACCTACCCAGTCCCAGCTTTACTATGTGTCTGTGTGTCTTTCGTTATCCCATCTTTGTCCTGGTGAGGTCAACGACAAAGCTGTGCAGGTCATGGCAGATTGGTCTTCTCTGTCAAGTGCAGAGGGACACAAACTGGACCCTGTTGTCCCTGGTTTAAAAGAGACTATGAGAAATAGATCTAAGACATGGTAACATTGTGGGAGTATGCCATCTGTCAGTCCAGAGCGCACCTGAGGGTTGAAGCAGTGTTTCTGAGGCAGGTTTATTTGGAAGTGTTACTTTGGTTTCCTTGGTTACCCCTTAGGCAATAGTTGTTAAAGTATGGCTCCAGTTCTTCCTCCCATCACCATGCTTCCAGGAATAAGACTCAGACTCAAAATACATTTACAAATCCTTTGGCCATATAGCTGGACTCCTCTCTGACCAGATATAACTTAAAATATTCCATTTATTCTAGTCCAAATTCTGCCATATGGCTGGTTATCTGTGCTCAGGTACCATGTGTCCATCTGGCCACATCTTGCCTCTGAATCCTCCTGCCAACTTCTCTCTCAGAATTCTTTCTCCTCCCATGTTTCACTTTCTATTTCCTGTATAAGCCATAGGTCACAGGCTTTTTAATTGACAGGTGATGCATCCATACAATACACAAAATGTTCTCTCTACAAATAGTAATTCCTTAACAGATGACTAATTTACATATCTATTACAAATTGGTCCAAGCTTGACCTTTTCTCTATCTTCCTGGCCAGTGCCTTCATTTATATCGATACCAGCCTGTGAACACATCTTCTTTTTTAAGTGCAGTGGTATAAATGTTTGTAGGTAAGTGTGCCAGCAGCTCTGGGATTCAGTCACAAGCTGAAATTTGGGGTGCCATCATAGCATTCCATGTGTAAAACTTCAGAAAATCCTTTTATGATCTGGATTAATGTTCAAATTTATTTAAAAAAAAACAACAGTGTTTTAGCAAGACCTGGGATTCAAAGAAAGAATTGCCCAACCTTTTAAAAAGGACACCCAAATAGTGTGTCTATTTTTGTGTACTTCTTTGTGTATGCTGAACTCTTTAATCACACTCTGTGAGGAGTAAAATCCACCCATGTGTGTACATTAATACATTAATGGATCTAAAAACCTTTGAAACCTGTTTCAACAAACAATGCTAAGCTAGCAAGAGGCAGTTAAGGTCACCTGTGAGCATCGCTTCAGGGATGGAAATTCGTTTCAGGTATTGGGTTGCAATGTGTGAGCTTGGGATTTCTAAAATCTAATTATTGACTGTTTAAATCCAGGGTTTAATGAGAAATCAATACTATTTTGATTATACAGCCATTGTCACCATCCTGTCTATTTCACCACTATCATTTCCATGTGACAGCATGACCAGGTTCTGAAACAAATGTACAAACATGACTCCCAGGCTTGGGTTTCTTCAGGTAGTAACAAGGAAGTGTAACTGTGGGTGAATGGGGCGAGGTCAGCCCTCTTTCCAGATAAAACTGCGTATCCAAGATCCAGTGTTGTCTGTATCCTTTCCTTCTTTTCATGGAATGTCTGATTTCTACATAATAAACACAGGTCCTCTAATTGCAGCATGCTCATAAACAAATAGACAATGGATTGATACTTAAAGAAAGATTCTCATTGGGGCAGGAGAAGTCAAAGGCCCTTAGCTGGGCTAATGCCAAAGATGAACCTAGAATCCCATTATCTACGTGGGCGGGTGTGAGCTGGGAAAATCACGTTGCACAAATCTTGTCAATGGTGATGGTGGTCACCACAAACCCAAGGCAACACTCTGTAGGCTCTATTTACTCCATGGTTTTAGAGCTTGGAGGATCTCCTAAATGTTGTTTGAAAAATGGAGGTGATAGCAAAAGGCTAGAAATGGTTTGTGATTTCCTCCTTCTCTCACAGCTGGAACTTGAGGCTCCAGCATGGGTGAATCTAGGTACCTCATATACACCCATGACAACACATAGATGCCCATAGATAAATAGCCACACCCACTGGAAACAGAAAGCAGTTCCCAGTGTTGGGAAAGCAATGACGCACTATAAGTGTGTCCTAAGACAGCCATGAGAGGGGCTGTGGGAGCTTAGACACTTGTCAGCAGGGAGGAGTGTGCTGGGCAGGTAAGAGAAAAGTGGGTGCCACTCAGGTGAGCGTTTCCTGTTCTTCAGTAAAGAATCATGACAGGAGATGTGGCTGGTGAGAGAAGGTACCAAAGAAGTGTTCATTGGTAAAAGAATGAAAAGGCCACCTAGCCAAATGTGGGAATGTCTTTTATTTGTTTTTTTATGGATATGAGTATACTATAGTTGTATGGATGGTTGTCGGGGATTGAATTTTTTTTTCGATTTTTATTAGATATTTTCTTCATTTACATTCCAAATGCTATCCTGAAAGTTCCCTATACCCTCTCCGTGCCCTGCTCCCCTACCCACCCTCTCCAACTTCTTTGCCCTGGGGTTCCCCTGTACTGGGCAAAATTTTATATTATATATAATTTTATATAAATTAAATTTATATTAACTTTATATAAATTAAATTTATATTTATATTGAAAATTTTATATAAAATTTTCAAGACTAAGGGACCTCTCTTCTCATTGATTGGTTGTATAAGATCCCATATACAACCACCAAACCCAGACACTATTGCATATGCCAGAAAGACTTTGCTGACAGGACCCTGATATAGCTCTCTCTTATAAGGCTATGCCAGTGCCTGGCAAATACAGAAGTGGATGCTCATAGTCATCTATTGGATGGAACACAGGGCCCCCAATGGGGGAGCTAGAGAAAGTACCCAAGGAGCTGAAGGGGTCTGCAACACTATAGGGGAATTGAATTTTTAGGACCTCTGCTTGCTCCAGTCAACCCTGCTCACTCAGTCTCTGCTTAATCCTACCCAAAGATTTAATTATTGTAATTAAGTACACTGTAGCTGTCTTCAGATGCACCAGAGGAGGGCATCAGATCTCATTACAGATCATTGTGAGTCACCATGTAGTTGCTGGGATTTGAACTCAGGACCTATGGTAGAGCAGTCAGTGCTCTTACCCACTGAGCCATCTCACCATCTCAACATCTTCCCGGACATGTTGTTTTTATGTGCTACTCTCAGAACACTACTGAAACATTGTCCTAAAAGTTTTTCCACAATCCAACTTGTGTTCCTCCAAGATGAGGAGCTGGCAAGTGGAGATTAAGACACACAAGAAGAAAACAAAGGCCATCAAACTCAAGCATGGGGTGGGAAAAAGATCACTTATAGGTGCCCTGCCTATAAGCACACCCACAAGGGACTTTGCAATAGCTCCCAAGGAATATTCTCACAGTGAGAGTTTTAAGTGGGATTCACCTAAAGAGATTTTCAATTACAATTCAACACCATGATGTTCACTGTGACTTACTACACATGTGAATTAGTTAATAAGCCTTCCTATTTATTGACTAATTTCAACAGCACGATTCACAAACAGGAAACCATCATTCTCATAAAATTGGTCAATAACTTCTCTTTTGTCCAAAGCTCTTCAAGGCTTCACTTGTGATGTCATCTACAGAGGAGGATCTGCGGTGGCTTGCCGTCCTGTTAGATACCTGTATTAGCTTAGGATAGCAGTGGTGGATTGTGACCTTCACTGCCCTTCTTTCACTGTCCTTATGCTTATCCTTTGAACAGAGATGTCAGTTCTAACAAGCTCTCATGGACTTCCATGATAAAATATGAAAATTTCAAAGTTCCCTGGGCCCAGAGTCAATATCACAAAGCCCTAAACCGTCAGAGCATTGAAATGTTGGCTTGCCTTACCTATATTCATCACCTTCATTGCTCAGCTTCCTTTATTGCTGCAAAGCTGTGGGTATCTATGTCCTCGCTGGTAACAGTTCCCACTTGCATAGTTCATGTTTGTGCTCATACAGGTAGGTGTATATGATTATATACACATGTGAATATGCACAGTTCTACCTAGATGGCTCTGCAGTTTTTGTGCACACCGTTTATAGAAAGGACTGGTGTTCGATTCCCAGCACCCATATCAGGTGACTGAGAACCGCCTATAACTTTGGTTCTGGGGGGATTCTAACACCCTCTGGCTTCTGCCCTCATATGGTGCACACAAACTCATAGAGCAATCACTCATACATGTAAATAAACATAATAAACCAAAAGAGAATATACATGCACATATGTCTATATATGCGATATTTATCATTAAAAAATTAGGCAGGTGCCCCACCTGTCACCACACCCACAGTGGCTTTGCAAGAGCGCCCAAGGAATGTTCTCAAAGTGAGAGTTTTAAGTAGGATTCACCTAGAGAGATTTGTTGGCATAATTCCACACTGTGAGGTTCACTCTGACTATATATTATAACATATACACTGTAAATCTTTAATATGCTCAGTTATTATATATTTATATACGTGCTTGTATGTATATGGTTATATATGCATATATACACAACATATTCAAAGATTATGATAATTATATCAAATATTCTCTCTAAATCTTTCACATGCATGTTTATCAGGTTTTGAGCATATTCACTACACAAAAATCTGTACGTGTATAACCAGTCTGCCTCTAAATGTCACAAGATGTTTCATTTTCTTGCCAAGCTGACTTATTATTAAAAAGAAGTCATATATATGAGGGCCTCTGTTACTTCCTGCTCAACAATGGAGATAATTAAAACAGAACACATGGTACAGCCAGTAAAGAAATCCATCAAATAAACTCACTGTAAGGCAAGGTAGTAGATGTCTTCTAACCAGACCACCAAGTTAAAGTGTGTAGTTGGCCATGGGCTACTCACTGGTGTAGGTAAGCTGGAAGCCTTGGGCGGTGTCCGACCCGTTGGTGTTGAACTCCAGCCTCAGGTGGTTGGAGGTGCTGTTTAGCACCAACCCCATCAATTCACTTCTTGTGAAGACTCCCAGTGACCTTGAAGAGCTGTCCTTTCCATCGTAAACCTAGTGGAAGTAGGCAGAGTGAGTCCCCAATTCTTTAAATCCCTGTTGATAGGCATTGATTTTAACAAGCCATTCCTAACTTTAAGAATGTGGCTTCATTTAAAACTTAAAACTCAGTTTACAGAAACAGAGATGGACAATGAGGCTAAATAACCTAATTCTTTCCATTTTACCTTTTCCATTAACACCACACACAAAAGATTCCTGGCCCCATTTTGTTTGTTTTTCAAGTAATTTATCATTCATTGCTTTGAAGACCAGTTTGTTTTAAAGATCCATTTATTTTGTATATGTGAGTACACTGTAGCTGTCTTCGGACACACTTCAGATCCCATTACACATAGTTGTGAGCCACCATATGATAGCTGGGAATTGAACTCAGGGCCTCTGGAAGAGCAGTCAGTGCTCTTAACCACTAAGCCATCTCTCTAGCCCTGAAGACCAGTTTTGTATCTTTTTACAATTGAGTATCTGTGTGATTCAGGTTCTGTCCTGCACTTTTCTTTCTTCTTATCACCTACTAGTCACAGGGTTTCACTGCAAAGGTGCTCTGCAAAGCATGGGCCAAACCACAGGCATCTTACTGGTTGCTCCTATGTCTAATGCCCTGAGCTATGGTGGTGTTCAAACCATCACCATGTATAAGTCCGGGATGTGCACGCACTGGATAAAAGAGTCCTGTCTTACCACGGCAGTGGAGCTTTCTATAAAATCCCACTGCTATGTTATTGTTACCGAGTGGTACGAATTTGAAAGAAATAATCTTTTGTGTGGAGAATCCCCAGGCTCACAACAGATCAAGGAGGTAAGGATACAGAAAAAAGGGTTAGGGTAAAGAATGAGTTCTCACCGCTGAAGAAACCAACTCTACATCCTGAAAGGATACTTTATCAGACTACTGCAGAGCTGGGGACACACAGTCCTCTTCCCATGGCACTGTTTCTGATGAAGTATGACTCTATCCTAGATATTCTGGTCACACTGAGTGTGGCAGCCTCTTGTTTTCCAGTGTTGGTGGTGTGCTGTGGGAATGGTGTCCTCCACCTCCCTCACTGAGAGGTAAAAACCTCGTGGATGGAGGTCTCAAGGAAAGAAAACTAAAAATGCCGTAGACTCTCTTGAATAGCATCCTTTTTTTTTTTTTTTTTTTCTTAAAGAACCTGACCAAGGTCACTAGAGATGTGTGCAGCATCTTCTGACATCTGGCCCAGCCCTGTTGCTGTTCATCCTCAGAGACCTTTATTTTTCACCAATGTATGAGCTAGAGGCTTTGGTCAGGTTTATTTCCCCACCAACTGTCTAACTTGAAGGCAGGAAAAACAAGCCAGAAATGTAGCAGAGCAGCAGGTAATAAGCTTTATTAAAAGTGAAGCACATGCAAATCCACAGAAAAGGAGAGACAGACACACAGACATAGACACATAGAGATACATAGACAGACAGACAGACAGACAGAGACATACAGACAGGGACTCCCCACAGAGTGGAAAAAAGAATCCAGAAATCAAAATCCATTTCCCTTGAGAGCTGTGGGTTACGTGTTTCTGGAGGCCTGGGATAGGTCTACTGCTCCTTCTTTGGCATTGGTCAGTTTACACAAAGGAATGGGAGCTGATAGGCCCACAGCTTCAGTTAAACATGCCTAGGCAATTCTTGAAAATAGATGAGTAGTTTGGACCAGTCTGCTGGAAGCAGAGCCCTGCTGGCAAGATAGAAGGCTTACTAGCTCTTTATCCTAGGTTAGGAGGGTGAGAAAGAAGCTGGAAGGTTCTCATATTTATACTTTGTCTGTGGTTCTTTTTTCTATACATCTGCCTGGGGATCTGTCTTACTTCTACCCTCACTATCATTTCCCTTCCATCCTTGCATAAACCCTATGTGGCTCAAAAGCCTCACCCACACCTATATGTACTCACGAAAAGAAAATGCATACAGAAAAATAAGCCAATTTTATTTCATTGCAGTTAAATACACAAATACTTAAACTGTAGAATCCAAGACCACTTCCTTACTGAAAGGCAATGATCATAAGCTATTGTTCTAAGAATAAACATTGTTTTACATGTGGCACTTCCAGACATAGGGAGAGTTCTTACACTCAAAACAATAACAGGTTCTATGTGCAAGTCCTCTGCAAGCTCCTGGCTCCCCCCAGACACCAGGCCTTTCTCTCTGTGTGGGAACGCATGGAGAGGTGTGGTGGTAGAGGTAGAAGGACACACAGGTTAGTCCATTGCTTGGCATTGAGTCCCAGATTACAAGGAGCAGGTTGGAGTCCCCTGACAAACTCCCAGGGGTTTCATGGGCAGCAACTTTGCTCACAGTGACCTCCCGGTTACACCATCAAGAATAAAAACGAAACGAAACGAAACGAAACAAAACAAAACAAAACACTCGTGTAAATCACACCACTCCCTGGACAGCAAGCCATCCCACCACGTCCATGTCACTCAGTCTGGGTACTCTGTCCCCAGCTGTGAACATCCTTGAATGAGCACTCGGATCATGAGCACGCAGCTGGCCATCAGTGAATAAGAGCCAGGGCTTTTTGATGGCAGAGTGAAAATGGGAGCTCAAAGTTGACTTAATTCACAGTGAAAAAAACAAACAAAACAAAAAACCAGAAAACAAACGAACAAACAAACAAACAAAAAAAACCAAAAAGATGAGCAGATGAGCTATGCTAGTTCCCAGGGCATCCAGTAGCCAGAGTTCCTCAGCCACCAGCAGCATACTCACAAGTCTATGGTGGTCAGGAAAAGCACTTGGGAGTCTCTTGTTCCACATGGTATAGTATAAGGATCTGTGAAGGAACCTGTGACCCCTTACCCCAATCTTGGCATTTAATTGCTTCTTAGGTCTATAGAAATGTAGTCCATAGGTCATAGCGCATTATGTGATATCTGGAGTCACAGCTGAGCATTCTTGTGGAGCCTTTCCTGGCTTACAGAGCTGAGCCCTGGAGCTCTTTTTGAGTTACCCACTTCCTTGCATAGAGCTTATGGGGCCACTGAGCTCTGTTCTCTCTATTCACACTGTGTAATAGAGAGTGCTTGTGAGTGTGCAAATGAAATCAAAGTCCTTCCTGCAAGGCCGCAGTGGTCTGAAAGGTGAGTGTGAACAGCCTGTGCCCCTGATAAAATGATTGAACTTTGAACATATTATTTAAACCCGAAGTATTTATTGTAAAGCTCAATGAAATGTGAGAAAAATGCATTGGCATTTTAAAGGCTCCCAACATTTCCCGGCAATTAAAAATTAAAATTAATTAAATGTGGTAAGCAAGATTGTCTTCTTCTTCTTCTTCTTCTTCTTCTTCTTCTTCTTCTTCTTCTTCTTCTTCTTCTTCTTCTTCTTCTTCTTCTTCTTCTTCT
>NC_034608.1:34424008-34451375 GCF_900095145.1 Mus pahari
CCTTCCTCTCCCCCACCTCTCCCCCTCCTCCTTCCCCTTCTCCTCCTCTTCCCCTTTGTTCTCTCCCTCCCCCTATCCTCCTTCTCTCCTTCTCACCCTCTTCCCCTTCCCCCTTTCACTTACTTAATTACAATGAATAAGTTTCAAAATGGATATGATTTCTTTGCTTGTGCTCCAATCATGAATTTCACTCTGTCTCTAATCTTCCATACACAGAACATATTTAAGTTTTACCTAAAAGCTTATCTAAAAGCGTCGTGACTTCTAAATTTGATGTTACCCTAACTTTTGCTTTAAGGAGACTGCTAGTTTCTAGGCTTAATGATGGCCCTTCAAGATGTCAGCAGGAGACTGTGAAAGTCTATAGAAATGAAAGAACTACCAGGAAAAAAAAAGTGACTCTGTTAAATTATGGCATTAAAAAGAAAGCTCCCTTGGGCATGGGAGGAAGGAAGGCCAGTTAATATGCAGAAGTCTCTGACCCACACACGACACTCCTTGTGAAGTTGAGTAGAAGCCCAGAGGAACACATTCAGCTTCAGGTGCAAAGATGCTGGGAGGGAGGTGGCTACTCTCCTCAGAAGTGACTCAGTTCTTTAAGGTGAGTTGAAGTCACAACAGTGGGAGAGGTGCCCTTACTGTGTTCATGAGGATGAATCTAACTCACAAACTCTGCAACTTTGAAAGGACCTGAGGATGTGAACATACTGTTCCGTTGACACAAATCAGCCCTGTGACCTAAAAAATTGCTCCCTTTGCTCTGGAAGGTGAAGGGGGCAAGCTCTGTGGTTTGTGCACTTTTTTCCCCCCAAAACCTTCTTTTCCATGGTCTTGGGGTAAAGTCTGTCAATGTCTGCCTTTCTTGCCTAGGTCCTTGAAGGTCTTCAATTTCTTGAGAGTTACAGGTGATGAGGGAGTTACTTGAGAAATATTAACATTAAGTATATTTCTGCTAGAGCTGGTATCTGATCAGAGAGTTGCTGGCATCCCACTGTTCTGTGGTAAGAGTCTTGTTCATTCAATGCCATGTCTACAGACAGGCGCCGGGCTCCTTCCATCATTAAACCAGATCCTTCCCAATCTAAGTGCAGTGACCACATCTGACAACTAAACATCACCAGGGAAATGAGTGGATGGGCTCTGCCAGCTATTATTATTATTATTATTATTATTATTATTATTATTATTATTATACTACATTACATATAACACTAGAACAGCCAGAAAAGCCAGTGTCATTGCATGCTCCCACACACAAAGTGTCTAGTTAATAATATTCCCAAGACACATGACTTAGTGTTGGCCTACTATTGCAGAGATCATTTCTAAATTTACATATTCTACTATGTTATAATTGCTCAGTTGATACATAGGACTAAATAATATGTAAACAACTGTATATTAACATTCTAAATAAATTGGTACATAGATGAATGGGTTGATCAATACAAGAAAGAGTTAATATATGTGCATAGTTGCTACATAGTTGATACATCATTCATAGGCAGATTATGGATAAGAGAAAACATAAATGCAGATAGACAAAAACACATGTACATAAAAGAGACACTGATATGTAGTAAACAGACAGATAGTATATAGATGATAGACATAGAGATAGACACAAATAGACAGACAGACAGACAAATAAATAGATGGACGATAGCCATCAGATAATGATGCCAGGTAGGCTGGTGAGGGAGTCCATGAGAAGAACCTCAGTTTCAGCCTACAGAGAAGTTTACCTTTAGAGTGTCTCCTTCGAAGAGCTGGAAGGTTCGAGCTCTGAGATGGATCCCCTTCCCGGCTTCTGTTTCTATTTTATAGATACACTCATGGTTATTATCATAATGGGATGGGAAATTTGGAGAGAGTAATGTTCCTTCATTTCCTTTGACGCTTGCTCCACATTCAGCTAAAATAAATGGAACATTAAAAAGAAGAGGATTCAAAAGTGGAATTATTAATTAAAATAGATTTAAAAACTCCAACAGAATGGCCACCCCACCTCTAATCATGTACCACTGCTCGCCAAGGATACCCTCAAATGCATGATTTTAGTGTTTTACACCTCAGGAGGAGGCACACGCCATCCATCTTACTTTCAGATTGTTCTTAGTTACAGTAAGCACACGGGGTTCTCACTACATCGACCCTATACACCACTAGCTCTAGCTCAAGAATAAAATCAACATGCTCCCAGCACCGTGGTGACCTCACCATACCTTCTCTATGACTCATCATTTGCCCAGGCTAATTTCTGTTTTACTCCTGTGTGGATATAAGTTTCCTCTGCTTAGGTTTCATGACTTAGTGCTGAACTTGTAAGGAGAGGTGAGCATTTGATGAGAGGGATAGAATTCTGTCCCTTTTCTTCATGGGAGAAGAACCAAATTTATTTGAAACAAAGTACCTATAATCAAAGTTAAGCTGACAGTACATGTCACCCAACTTTCTGAGAAGCCTGAGAAAACCACTGAGGTCACAATATGTTTTCTCACTCATGGGAATGAGTAATTTTAGTCAAGAATTCCCTCCATTCTAAAATGTTAAAGGGAAAATGCTCACTACTGAAAAATGGTACCACAACCACCACCACTGCCGCCATCACCATCATTATCATCATCACCATCATTATAATTTGTCACCATCATCATCGCCATCACCACCATCATCATCTTCACCACTGTCATCACCACCATCATCACCTTCATCATTGTCATTACCATCATTGTTGCCATCATCATCATCAATCCTCATCTTTGCATGGGCAGAGTGTCTGGGGGCCAAGGCTTCTGTAACATCAACTGCCCAGAGCTTGACTTGAAGCTGTTTGCTTTCCTTGTTTTAATCATGATGAAACAAGATTTCCCTGGCCTCCATATCCTTCACACTGCCAGATTTTTAAGAGAATTGTGTTTGCGTGTTTTATTTGTTTATGTTATTCTCTATTTATGAATGCTGTATCAACTATCAGTTATTTATCATATATGTATATGCATATATTTTTATTACTTCTTTCTTGTATTGATCAATCCATTTCATCTATGTTCTAATTTACTTAGAATATTAATATACATTTATTTACATATTATTTAGTCCCATTTATCAACTGAGAGATTATAACACAGTGGAATGTGTAGACTTGGAAATCATCTATGTAACAGTAGACCAACACTGTCAAGTTGTTTCTGCTTCTTTTATGTTTATGAACTTGACAGTTAGAGAATTTTTCAAACTGAAGAGTAACAGTCTTAGGTAGATTGCTATCCATCATGCTACATGACCTGTCACAGGTAGCCTACTTAAAAAATCATGCCTTCAATTTGCAAAGATGGACACAACAAACAAATACTGTAATATGCCAAAGTGCTTGAGAGGTTTCTGACCCCTGCTGCTCTGTCCCAGGGGGAATCACCACAGAAAACATGGCATCCACACTGATAAGTCAGATGCTCAGAAAACTGCCAAGTGAACTGATCCATGTGTTGAAAATTCTTTGAGCTTTGTTCAAGGAATCCACTTCATCATCCCAGCAATTAAATGTTTCCCTTTTTAAGTCTTTTAAAATTCTTTCAATAGTTCATTTAATATTTCTCTAAAGTGCTTGAATATAATATCCCTTGATATGAATCTCTTTAATCTTTATAGAGAACCTAATGAAACAGTAATGAAAAATTGGATTCTTTTTGAGAGTTTTAGAACTAAATTAATTAAAATGAAATTGGTCATGATGGGAGGGGATCAGTTGATTCTTCTATTCATTCTGTATACAGTGGCATCAATATATGAAGTCAAGTGTCTCTCTTCTCTGACAGCTGCTGCAGTGTAGGACTCCCACAAGGTTAAGCATGAAAACCTGCAGGTGCACACTGCTCAGATGTGGACTGAGGTTGACAGCCAAGCACGAGCCACATGCCATCTATGTGGACTAGCAAATATTCAATCACAGGAAGGTTATTTTACTGGAGATGAAATTTTTTTTAGAGTAGTTTATGTGGAATATAACCTTCCAAGCTGCCTGTTTGGTGCTTAAGCTGGAATCAGGCTTAAGCCATCTCAGAGACTGGCCCATCTGCATAACACTGAGACTATGAGAGGTCATACATGTCACTAAGGTTTGGGCATGAAACCACGGGGAGAAGATATATGTGGCTGCAGATACTATAATTTTGTGCAAATTATAATGGACCCTCTGAGACCACTATGAAATGGACAGAAGTAGTATTTCATTTTCATCTACATAAATGCATGCTTTGGAACAGAGCTATTGAAAACAGAAGAAAAGAGCCATAAAACAAAAGCAAAACAAGTTTATCTTTCCATACTTGAAGCAAGCTGCTCACTTGTGTCCAGAACAGAGGAATCCCTCATCAATGACATGTAAGTTTTATATTAACTAAAGATATAAAAAATTGCATACAATGGGACTGTTTAATCAGTTCTTTTTCTGCTAAACCCATTTCCCCAATTAGTGCTCTCACTGAGTAAACTATTAAGAATAGACAGAAATGAAAATTTAGCTATTAATTTTCTTTACAAATTTGGCTGTGAAGATGGCTCGGCAGTTAAGAACATTTGCTACTCTTGGAGAGGACCAGTACAAATGGTCACAATTGCAGTTAACTTCAAGCTTCAGAGAAGCTGGCATCCGCCGACCTTCAAAGACACCTGCACCACACATACACATACATATGGACACGAGTAAATCAAATAACCAAAACAAAACCTTCTTACAGTTTAAACAAATAATTAAAGAACTATGAAGGAACTAAAAACTCATTGGGTGAAAACAGTGATATTGAAAGAGAATGCCAAATGATCACTCAATTTAGTGCTAAAGGAAATGTAGAGTAACTCGAAATCTAGGCAAAATACTTTGCCTCATTATGTCTCTCTGAAGAATGTACAGCTACTGAACACTGGAGAAACATGTCTTGAGTTTTTCTAACCCTTTAAAGGACACTTTGCCCAGAAAGTATGGTTGGACATGTTTTTCATTCAAATATACATCTCAAGTTCATTCATTTGAAATATGTCTTCACTATATCCTATATAGTACCTGTTTCCTAGGGATAATCAACCCACAGTCAATCGGGTGGATTGTTAAGTTTGGGCCAGAGAAAAATCAATTGTATTTTCATAACTTTAATGAAAGAAGAGAAAGTATTTATCGATCAAAGATTCTAGAACAGAAAAGGGTTTAAAGAAGTCTGTTATATCTATCCGATGAAGAGTTAGTTCTTATGGTTCTAGAAAATGAACTACAGTTCCAAAGGGTGATAATGAATCCATGCAAATTCCTGGCTCATGGAAGGAACCACAGAAAATCTGAAAGTGAAGTGTGTGTGTGTGTGTGTGTGTGTGTGTGTGTGTGTACTCAGAAAACAGGAGAAACCAACTTGTCATGGTGGTCCAAGCCTCCCCCAATGGGATACATGAAGACAGGTACAGGGGTACAGACAGAACACTGAAGTGTTAATCTCAAAGCCTTTGTTGGTTCAGGCAAAGACATATTGGGTAAGAGCAGTCCAAGGTGAGGAGAGTCTGTCATGGCCATCATTAAGAGAAGGTTCCTCAACTGGAGTAGGGGTATCCCAAAAGCCATTGCCTCTTCATGGGATATGTTCTTTTAGCTGAGTTGCCTTGTCTGGCCTTAGTGTGAACAGATGAACCTAGCCTCTCAGAGATGACTTGATGTGCCAGGATGGGGGGGGATACAGGAGGGACCCCACCTATGAGAGAAGAAGGGGAGGGGGAAAGACTGCAGGAGGGGGTGAGTGGGAAGTGGGCAATGAGTGGGCTGTAGAGGGAATAAGTAAAATAATAACAGTGATGATGATGATGATGATGATAAAGAAGGTTCCTTTTGAGCAAAATCAGAAGTGACATAGCAGGTTTCTATGAAAAAGTATGTGAGTTTCCCAGAGTCGATGATTTCTTTCAGCACCAAGACTCCAGTAGTCAGTGGGGACCCAGGATCCTCAGTGCAGGAAAAGCAGGGTTCCCAGAGTCAGAGCTGATCATGAGTTGCATAGTTGGTGAAATCATAGGAACCAGAAGCTTAGGAATGTGGGCACCTGCAGATACCGAGGTGGTGCAAGGTCCGCCTTATGTCTGTTGGATTCAGTGTAGTTTGTGACCCTTTAACACAGGTGTCATGCAACCTGTTGTGCTGGAAAGAAATGGAGGCAGCAGCTGGCAAAGTACAAAAGGCTGAATAGAGGAGAGGACAGTGGAAGTCCTGTGTGGGCTCTCCCCAGAGCTGTGGGCGGGTAAAAGCCATTGGCATCTTCTGTTTGGCAATCCACCAGCTACGAGCTTTCCTGATGAGGCTGCATCTACGTTGTTGTAACTATAAAATAGAGCCGGCAATGCCATGTTTACTGTCTAGACCCAGCGCCAAGTACATACATCAAGGCAGGCAAAGCTCTCAGTACCCCCCAGGCAGAACAACTCAGTAAATTGTTTCTCATGTAAGACAACAGTGCAAGATCCTGTTTACCAAGAAACCCAGAGTTGTAATGATGAATTCAAGTAAAACCGTATAAGCAATGAATGTCTCCATCTCTGGAGCAACTGCTTGATTTCATTCAAGTGGGTTTTCCCCAAGAACGCAAAATCTAACTGTGTAAGTGTTTCAACATGGGGATTCCATCCCCAGGGAAGTCTGAGAAATTCTCAGAACATAAACAGAACAATGTTCAGAAACTTGAGGTCATTTTTCAACACAGGATGATAGCACAGGGAAGAGGAGAAAGAAGAGGAAGAAAAACACTTTTGATGATGACTTACTTAACTTTGTCTACAGCTGAGTGTCGATGCTCTGAGACTCATGAGGAAGCAAAAGCCAGCACTGATTTTTGGACTACAAACTAGTACTAAGTCATGCCTACAATAGAAGGGACTTGGAGCTATGGAGAAATATGGGCATACCCTGGTAACCTTCTGAGAATTTCTTGTTTAGTCTCTCGCAGGGATCCCAAGCCTGCTTCCTGTTTCATGGCCCGTCTCTCTCAGGGACCTCATGCCTGTCTCTGTTTTATGGTCAGGGACTTTGGAATGAACCTTTTATCCACTTCTGTGAACGTTGAAGCCTTTGGGAAACATGGTCAATCTTGCACATATTTTTCTTTGTCAGGATGTCTGGTCACAAGTTGCTGAGTGTTGGGGCTGAGTGTCAGCTGTCAGGCTGTGTCTCGGGAATAATATACCAGGCCTTCAGGCTTCACAGAAGTCTTGTGCTAAAGCCAAGGTAGTAGTGGTGTCTCTGCTCCCCCAGTGCCTCAGACCAGCGCAATGCCCAACAGGAGTGTGGTACCACTGCTCTGAAGTACCACACTGATGGCTGCACATCCTGTGAACCTCTTTGTAAATAGCCCAAACCGTACAACCCTGCACAGCAGAACAGCTGCCTCCTTCTCATAGATGACACTATAAAGCTAACTCTGAGCCCAAACACCAGTGATGCTTCTTTGCTGAACCACACAACTAACCCACAATGGAGGGCTGGAAGGGACAGCAAAGCCATGCCTCTGGTCTGCCACTGTTATCACAGAGAGTGTGACGTTCAACAACTGTGGAACTTATCTTTCTAGAATATGTCTTCTAGCATTTTATTTTCCCCCGTTTTCTTTCTTCCAGTTTTTTTTTTTTTTTTTTTACACACACACTCATTTTTCCTTCATGGAGATACTGACCATATACCCTGCTCTCCCTTTTCCACAGAACCTTCTAGCTAACAGCGACTCAGCCTCCAAAAGTGAGGCAGCTCCCCTCAGCCCAGGCTATTCCAGTTTCAGCCTCCGCCCTTCCTGCCCAGCCCTCTCTCTGGTTCCTGACCCCCTGCCCATGGATGAATGAAATGAAAGCATGTGGCCACCTACCCACACACCTTGGCAGAGGTGCACTCCACACTCGGCGTCCCCCACCCAGGCAGGTAAGCTTGGTTGCACCTTCTAGGCGGTATCCTTGGAAGCAGGTGAAAGCCAGGGTGTCACCCACACCGAACTGGAACCCAATTCTGCGGCTGAAGGCAGGGACTCCTGGGTCATCACAGGGCTCCAGGTCATATTCTGGAAACAAAGGAGACAGTGTGAGGGTATAGGGCCTGGGAAGCCAGCACAAATATTTGGCGTAGACTAGAAAAGAGAGAACTTTGAGGATATTTCCCTTACACCCTTACTCTCTCTCCCTTCTTCCCTTTCCCCCTCTTTTTTTTTTCCTTATGAATTTCTGTCCTTTGTCCAAGAACTCTAGCATAAATGCAAACATATATGTGTAATACGGTACAGTGGGTACAGTGGGATGAATCATTTCTGCCAATCACTTTGAGAGGATGGCATCAATTTTCCTGTATTTACAACTGCCAAAGGCAACTCTGAATTCTCCTTAAATGCACTTTTCCTGAAGGCACAGGGCCAAAGACAGAGCAGGGCCCAGCATAGTGCTAACCATCAGCTCGTCATGGCCAAGTCCCCTGGAAACAGGTCTAGATGCAACAAAGCTATTCTCGGTGTCTGAAGCTTCTTTTATTGACACACAATGGATGATATTTCGTCAACTAGAAATTTCTTTAAGACACTCCAGAAGCAAGCACTATGTCAGTTTTAAACAAAGTGGTGGCGTCTGCTATGTGGATGCTCGTGGAGAATATGTCTTCAAAAGATTGGCATCGCAGAGGATCCCCTGTGTCTGCCTCATGCTTCCAGCTGAGGGTTTGGATTCCACTGTGTGTGCAGGTTGGTTACTGTTCACCATTGGTCCTCTGTCTGTCTCTGGAGGGACTAAGATGTTACGAGTCACTTGTATAATGAGGAAGGGACAGGAGATGCTCATTCTCTACCCTCTTACTGCTGGCTCCACGTGAAACCTTCCATGTTCCCTACAGTCATGTCAGCACCAGGTCACATGCCAAGCAAATATCCCTAGAGTCTGCAGACAGGACAAGGTATAAGGAACTGCTCTGTTTCCCTTTCTGTCACCGTGATAAGACCCTGACCAAAAGCAACCGAGGGCAGGAAAAACCTTGTTTGACTCACACTTCCTGGTCACATGGAAGGAAGTCCGGGTAGGAACTCAAGTGGAAAATGAAGCAGAAACCAAGGGAGGAGTGCTGTTCACTGGCTTGCTCTCTGGCTTGCTCAGTCTGTTTTCTTACAGTTAGAGACATTTACCTAAGGATGATCCCACCATGAGAGGTTCTCTCTCCCATATCAACAAGCAATTGGGACAGGGCCACATGCCACTGTGATCTAAGCAAGTCCTCAGTTAAGCGTCCCCTTTCTCAGGTGACTTTATGCTTTGTCAAGCTGACAAAACTAGGCAGAACAGAGAGAGACACTGGAAGCTTTACTGACATTTCCCAGGAAGACCAATGTCATTTCTTCCAAGTGGGGTGTATGATCAAGTGAGAACCTGAATCTGTTCCTAAGAAAAGATCACCTCCACGTTCTTATTTCCAATATCTGATTGCCCTATCTTTAAATGCTAGATTCAGTATTGTCAGTGAACACACAGAGAAACCCAATTCACTCGTGTCTTCTTCAGTTTGTCTTTTCAAACCCATTCCTTTCTGTCACTGTATTATCAGATGACTGGAATCTTACTAAAATCTCACTGTAGAACACTGGAGACAAGCCCCTAATTCCATCAAGACCCCGGTTAGTAGCTGGGGTCCATGCTGTCACCACTACTACACTGTTCTTCATTTGGATCAAAATTCCCTAGATCTATTAAATGCTTGTGCTCATCTTGCCATTCTGAGATTGTATGTATTACTACGACCCCAGTTTACTATGTTCCAGGGGAGAATAAATGGAAAGTGTTATCTAGTGAGCTCAACCAAAGCTCACTGCAAACCTGTCGGAGATGACACAGACTCTTTCGGAGATACTAAAGTAAAAATGTTATGACCTAGCAGACATTTCCTTCCAAAGTAATTTTTTTCTTTTCATTGGAGAAATAGGTTGTATACTTTGTGAAAACAATGTCTTTCTCTCCTTTTAAACACAATTTAAAACTCTTTGCAAGAATGGTAATGGTGTCCACACGGATCCTAGAGCATTTCCTACAACTGTACCCATGTTCATCAAGATTCTTTGCTTTTGTGTACATTCTATTTTGTAGTTAATTTTTTAAAATATTAATATATTTGTTTTATTTTTATTTGTGTGTATGTGTCTCTGTGTGTACACGTGTGTAAGAATAGCTATAGAGGTCAAAGGAGGACACTGGATACCCTGTAGAGTTACAAGTGACGGAATTACTCCACATGAGTGCCAGTATCCTAACTCAGAAGCCCTGTGAGAGCAGAGACTGCTTCTAACCACTGTGCCATCTCTCCAGCCCCTTATTTGGTAGCTTATTCCATGTCCTCTCCCTGTGCCTATTAGAATAGATCTTATCCCATGGGGCATGAGGGTGTTAGTTTCTATTATCCATCTACATAGCCATGGCTTCTCATTTAAGTTGCTATGTATTGGCCATTTTATGATGAACACTTGCACTGTGCCTTCCTCATATGTTTTCTTCTATGAAGTGTGTGCATTCACTTTATATGTATGAATGTTTGATGTGTATGTATGTGCACTGTATACAGGTCTGGTGCCTATGGAAGTCAGAAGAGATGGGTGTTGAGAACTGAATCCAGGTCTGCTGTAAGAGCAAAATGTGTTCTTACTGGCAGAGCCATCTACCAAGCCCCATCATTTACAATCCTTAAACCGAGAAAAGAAATCTGTTATTCTCAATATTTTATCTTCCTTTCAAATCAAAGGTTTTCGCTTGGAATATTATCTTCCTCGTTTTTCTCCATTTGCTTTTCATGTCAGCAGGAACCTGTGTGATCCAGGGCCTGCCTTGCATGGAGTGTAGGAATTGGCTTCCACAAAGGCAGCTTACCTCCATGTGTAGGGCCATAGCTCAGGAAGATTACAGTGTAGCTGCTCTGGAATATTTATTGAGTGGTTAAAGTGAAATGAAACACTGAGTGAGTTCTTCTCCATGCCCAGTAGTAACAGTTCAACCGTGGAAAGAGACATCATCCCCTCTAGCTGTATGTGTGGCAGAGTGATATCAATAAGCAGGGTTAAAATACACATTTTGTGGGTTCTCTACATCTTTTAAAAGTCCTGTGGGAATTCAGTTGTCATTATAACAGTATCACTGAGTTTTGAGACTTGAGATACGGCGAAACCTCTCCCCACACAAAGGCATGGCGGTTTACTGGTGCTACAAGGAGCTTCTCCCAGCAAGAGTGTTCTCGGCTCCACTTCTCCACCAAGTTGACTGCCTGCTTCTTTGCCTGGCACCATAAGTTGACAGAGCACAAACGATCTCTTCAGGTATGAAGACCATGATACTGCATTTATAGCTGCAGGACCACATGCCTAAGAAATGGCATTCATCTGGAAACAGACTTCCCACAAGGGCTCCAAAGACCCCAAACCAATATTTTCTGTGCCATGACATGCATGATGTCTAAAATGGGTCCTGAAAGGAACAGTTGGGTTGAGGTTTAACTTCTGAAGCTTGTAGTTGCATTGCTTTGAATGACTGGCTTGACGTTATGTGTTGCATCTGTGTTGGGCATGATCCTCCTGGAAGGGTTAACCTGAGTACTGTAGGAGGAGGCAAGACAGCAGCCTCACTTCCCTTCTGACATTTGATGATGTGGCTCAGAAGCAATGCTAGATGCAGGAATGTAGCCCTGTGACCGTGCAGCAACCAGAACTTGGACAATGGAATTTTCTCCTCTTCCCCAGAGTCTGAGATGTTCTGTTGCAGCAGCAAAGATGGACTGAAGTAGAAATCCAAAGACCCAAGTGTGAGCTGTGTGCGGGGGAGCAATAGAACTTAAAAACAGATGGGGACAGATGAATGAGAAGTACAGAGTCCCATGGGTAATGCCTGAAGGAGGCAGCCATGGGCCTCACTGCCATCTCCTCTAGAATATTCCATTTTATTCATTAGAGATCCAGATGCAAGAACATAGAGGGGAGCAAAATTCTCATGGTGACCCTAACAGATCATCTAGGGAAATTAGAGAGGGGAGACTCAGGCACTAGCATGAGGAGACTGAAGTCTTTCATTGATAATATGGCCAATTTTATCATTACTTTGACTACAATAAAATTTCAAGAAAGCAATGCATTTGAGCCAGTCCTGGAAACCTCGTTTATGCTGAGAAAATCAACAAAGTCAAATTCAGTCAAATTAAAACAATCACAGCTCTTTGGAATTAGAAAAAAAAAAACTGTTAGGAGTTTGTTGTTGACCCTTTTGTTTTTGTTTTTGAAAGGCAATCCAAGCGAGATAACACAAACTTCATATAGCAAGTGACAGAGCCTCTGCCATGAGACAAATGGACACAGAGCTTCGGGTGGGAGATTGTCAGAGCCTTTACCCATGGGATATAGATAGATCACCAACTATTATAACAATCACTAGGTGCCCCTGATCGTTTTTTCTGGCATTTAGACTTGAGATCTTATGCACAGAGGAAATCACAGACAACTAAGTTCTTTAGAGACCATATTACAAAACTGAATTACTTCTGAACTATGATGAATGACACTGGGTCTTGGTCAGGACATCTAGTCGGTCAGCACAATGAGTGGTGGGAATTCACTCCTTGTCAATGGGTAAGTACGCAATGGAAGAAGAGTGTTCTTGGAGCCTTGTTTAAAACATCAGATTTATCTTGCTCATTTGGACAAGCATATTTATCATACGTGCAAAGATTATTTATATTGAAAGCAATAGAAATATGCAATCATGCCTATGTAAAAAGTGTCAAATGCACCAGAAAGCCTACACAGGTATCACTATATATTATAGTTAAAGAAAAAAACAGTTAGAAAAAAATAAAGTTTCTTGACTGTGTTAGGTTAAATTGTCACCATGTATAATTCTGATAAAGAAACTAAGAGTCTATCTTCCTCTAAGTATGAGTCTCCACTGGATGGGCAAGACTCAATGCAAGCTGCCCCTGCACATTGGTCCCAGGGAGTGGGGGGAGGGTGTGCTCAGAGCTGCTAGAACTGTTGAGGAGAGGTGAGCAAAGAAACCGTTTTAGGAAACAGAGTTTTATTTATCAATTTCCAAGGAAGAGAATTTACATATAGTGCCAGACAGAATTACACATCAGTTGCCAGACAGACATGCTAGCCCTCAGCCTCATGATGTACCCACATTGAGGTTGGTTGCAAGTTCCCGCCATTAGCCTCTATACCCTATGTATTAAAATTTTGCTGAGGAGGAGAGAGAGGGCATACATGGAGAGAGAGAGAGAGAGAGAGAGAGAGAGAGAGAGAGAGAGAGAAAATAAGCAAGGTCATACTATGGCCAAAGACAGAAATGACAAAGAGTCAACGTACCTGCAAATGTAATGTTAAAGCCTTCGTAGGAGATGGAGAAATCAGAGATGAACCTGAGCTGCGCAGTGAAGTTTCCAAACAAACCAGCCTTAATGGTGTGAGGCAGGACTGACCCAGTGAGCCTGGCTACTGGCTCTGAGAAACTCCCATCTTCTGTGATCAGCAAATAGTCATGGGAACTTTCAAGGTGAAAGGTGTGGAAATTCATCTGCACTCCTGAGAGATGAGGGCGGGAGAGTCGGTTTAACCGCAGCTGAAAGGAATCTCTTCTAGGCATAATTATAGACATCAGAGGTTTGGATCAAAATATCTTAAATTGTTAAATATTAAAATTATCTTGTATGATTCTAACTTTGAACTTTCAGAGAAAAAATTGATAGAGGCTGTCCTAAATTCAAGAAGAGTTAAACAAAAACAAATGTTCAAATAGTTGTTGGATCAGACACTGCTGTGGGTTTTAATGCAGCTATGGACATGGATGTTGGCACAGAGGGACTGTATAGAGGGACTGATACACTCACGGATCTAGGTGAAAATAAAGAAACTAATTAAATACCAACATGGGCATGATACTGATGCTCATGTGGACTAGAATGGATACAGATTTAGATATCACTACAGGTGTGTGCAGATGTCTATCTGTGGTGGTAGGGATGCTAGTGTGGTTATTCATATAGACAAGGTCTTAATGAAATCTATACATGCAGGTATGGTTTCATAAGTGCAGTAAGTATGTTGATATTTGTGTTCATGAATGGTCACCAGCCAGGTTCAGGGGGAGTGTTCATCCCAGAGACAAAATACTGAAAACCTATCTATTACCACTCCCCATTTTTAGAAGTATTAGTTTGGAGATATCATATGCAAACATACATTGTAGAAGGCAAACTCTCTTGAAATTATAGTTTTGTAAGGCTTATGATGTCTTCATAAAAATCAGACTCATAATCTTTGAGTTTCTCTGCTGAGGCAGTTAAACTGATCTATAAGTAGATTCCTTTAAAGATTTACATTTTTCTAATTAAAAAAAATCTTTGTTACTTATAATCTATTTATTTAATTTACTTCAGGACCACATCTTCCTTACTTCTTTGGAGATTTACTATTTTGATTTATATTTGCATCCATGAATCTCTGTGTAGATATGTGCATGTGAGTGTTTGTACCCTCAGAGGCCGGAGGCAAGTGACCTCTCTGGAAATGGAGTTCCACGTCATTGTGAGCTGACTGATGTGGGTGCTTGGAATTGAACTCAAGTCCTCTGCAAGGATATGCTTCTATGCTTTTAACTGCTGAGTTACCTCTACATGTTTTAAATATATGCTTCTGGAAGAGTGCAAAACATATTCATAAGGGTGCTCTAACATGCAGGTCATTGTAACATCTAGGTCAATAAATACCTAGTGGAGTATTTAAAGGCTCTTTAAAAATAACATTTAGTTATAGATATAAGAAAATACTCAGGGTACATTGCTAAGCCCAGCACTTATAATGTGTATTTCCTGCTCAAAATACTAATTTGCTTCTTTTTCATTTACCATCTGTTTAAGGATGGGGGAATCCACGTTGCTAAAACACCACTGGATTATGTGAAGACCTGACAATTAAGATAATGCCAACCAGAGACAGAAAAGATGCACAGATGTTTCTCCGACATATTATAGAAGTTTAAAATTCTTCTTATATTGAATCAATAGTCACATTTTACTTAATCAAAACTCATTTTCCTTATCATTACATCTAATTTCCAAGTTTATATTCACATATATACAGCCAGGTTACTGAATGGAGAACAACAAAAATGACTTCTTAACTCTCCAATGGTACAAAGATCTTTTTTTTTTTTTTTTTTTTGTCTTATCAAACTATAAAAGCTAAGGGTTTGGAAACCATGAAATTCATTCACTGCTTTATCTAGTCTATGTTACCCATCCTTACTGCTCCTTCTGGCCGGTGCTCCCCGTTGTGCACTGTTTATGCTAAGGTCTTACCCTTGCCATGAGAGACTTCGATGGTCCACGTACAGTTCAGAGAGTTTGGATAAAAGTCTGGAAATCCTGGAGAAAGGACAGTTCCACTCTTTCCGTGGATGTAGCCTCCACACAGGGCTGAAATAGCAGAAAACATGAGCAGTCCACAGTGATTGCAGGGATGGAGTACTTCCAGATGGACGATGAATTTGCATAAGCACCAACAGAGGGTAAAGTTTAAACTCAGACATTGTTTGGCTTGCAGTTGTGAGATGCCAGTTCATAAGCATGTGTCTCTATTACAGCACAGTCACGGAACCTAACTCAGTATAGAACAGAGCAGAGAATGCCAAACTGTGTCAATACACCTGGAGAACTGGGGATACGTTTAAGCTGTCATCCCCATCTCCCAGGGTGGGAGTTCTTAGCACTCCTTTAGTGTGTTCAAAATTCTTGCAGCACAATATGCCATATTCAACCTAACTTAAATATTTAAGAACTATAAAGCTTTTTATAATACTTTGAGCAGGAAAGGAGTCGTAGACAGCAGTAGAATGGGCTCTTTGAGGATGTTTGACAGACATATAAAAATCATGGCACACATGAAGTCACAGCAGCTGTGATTGCGCCCACATGATCAGGACAAGATGAGTCAGCCTAAATCCTTCTTTGTATGGGGAAGTGATCATGAAGTCCCATCCCTAGATGAAGAGCTATTGGAAAATGATGAGCTCCATGGAAAGAATGTCAATTCCCTTCTGGAATTCAGTCCCTGAGAAAACACCCATGCTCCAATAAATGACCCATAACCATGCACATATGGCAGCACTAAGTAGATTTGATGCATTTAATAAAAAGAAAGAAAGTATGTGAAGTTTGAGAGGGAAAAGTGGAAAGAAGTCAGAGAATGAATTGGACAGAAGAAAATGGAGATATGGATTTGATTAAAATACATCTATAAGCAAGAAAGGGTTTAAAAATAAAAGTATATTACATGTATATATGAAATTGTGACATAATTTTAGAAGAGAAAAATAACTTTCTTCCTCTTCGAGTTTGCTTTTCAGACTGAAAGCCACACCCAGGCACCTACACCCGTACGCACATATAAGCGGTGATACTCTATTATAGACACACACTTGTAGACAGACATGGAGCATCTGTACTTGATAGACAGTTATGAAACATATGTGCTTGAGTGTAATGCTTAATGATAAAGTTGGAGTCAGTGGAATTTACTATCCCCCAACACATTCATCGCTTCTTTATTCTGGGAGCAATTAAAATACTCTGTACTAGTTGTTATGAAACATTCAATTGGTTCCTGGCAGCTACAGTCATCCCATACTGCAGTAGTACAGAATAACTATTCCTCTACCATGATGCACCTTCCGCAGCTTTTGGACCCATTGTGTTCTGTGGGTACTTCTATGAGAGTAACCTCTTTGGTTTCAACGCTGGCAAAGATGTGGCAAAAAAATCTGATACACTATATGCGATGGCTAGTTATTCTCAACTTGATATACTCTAAAATCAAATGGGGAGAGAGTCTCAGTGGGGATCATTTAGATCAGGTTAATTCATGGATGTATCTGGGAAATTATTATTTTTTTAATTAATTGTTGATTTTATCTATTCTCATCTCAAATGGTGTCCCCCTTCCCAGTTTTTCCACTGCAACTCCCTCACTCCATGCCCCTCCCCTTTGCCCCACCCATCCACCCACTCCCACTTCACACCTCTAGCATCCCTCCCACACTGGGCTCTGCCAGCATCTGACTGAGACAGGTGCATATTCTCACAGCCAACAATGAGACTGAGCCGGTGATCCCAGTGGAGGAGTTAGGGGAAGGAATGAAGGAGCTAAAGGGGTTCCTATTACAACCCCATAGGAAGAACAACAATATCAACTAACAAGACTTCCCAGAGCTCCCAAAGACTAAACCACCAACCAAAGAGTATACAGGGAGGGACCCATGGCTACAGCCGCATATGTGGTAGAGGATGGCCTTATCTGGAATTATTCTTCATTTGGCTAATAGAGTAGAGAAAACTTCTGGGTAGTAACCATACATGGATTTAACACTCCTTGCTCTAGACTATGCATGTGACCACTTGCTTCAAGTTCCTGGCACTGGACCGTCTCTGCTGTCACCTTGAAGTATAAGCTGAAATCAACTCCTTTCTCTCATCATTAGCTTTCTGTCAAGATACTTATCATGGCCAACAGAAATAAAACCAGGACACAGTGCTAGGAAAATAAACTAGTTCAGTTCCCATGGAACACAGCACGCTCCATAAATAGAGGTGAATTTCCACATGACCTAGTCATTCAGGGTTGAGAAGGAAATCAGCACCTCAAAGAGGTCCTCCCTCTCTCCCACACTGCCTGTAGAAATTGTCCTGATAGCCAGCATTCAGAAACGACCATAGATAGATGCAAAAATAAAGACAGCATGTTATCTACACACACTGGGAGGTCATTTGGCCTGAAGAGAAGAGGGAGCTGTCACGTGCAACAGCCAGGGTGAGCCTGGGGGATGTGATGGCTGGAAGTGAGCCAGGGGCACAGAGAGACAAAGCCTGCAGTTTATCACAAGAGGAGAGTTTGAGAACTGTCACTCTGGTGTTAGAGTTCAAATACCTGCTAGCTTAGTGATCCCTATGAAACTCCCAGCCTTTGGTCTTATATTGCCCTATGATGGAAAATGGCATCTATTTTCAGATGTTCATAATTACTAAATTGTAAATGGGACTTCTTGTGATCCCATTACTACATAAAAATTTTCATAATAAATTTTATCTTTCTTTGTCTCTGTCTCTCTGTTCTCTCTCTGTTCTCTCTCTCTCTCTCTCTCTCTCTCTCTCTCTCTCTCTCTCTCTCTCTCTCTCTCTGTATGGCCATGCTGGGTGTGGTGGCACACACCTTTAATCCCAGCACTTGGGAGGCAGAGGCAAGTGGATTTCTGAGTTCGAGGCCAGCCTGGTCTACAGAGTGAGTTCTAGGACAGCCAGGGCTACACAGAGAAACCCTGTCTCGAAAAATAAAAATAAATAAATAAATAAATAAATGAAAAAAAAAAGGAAAAGAAAAATGGCCACATGAAAACCAATCCAACATAAACTTTCCAAGATCATTTCTTCAGTGTTTTAATAGGTTCTTACTAGATTTTCCCATCTCAATGTTCTATTGTCTCTACATTTCATTGTGAAAGACAGAACATCAAACATAAACTTTGAAGTCAACTTTGTCAACGAAGAATTTCTGAGTTCCTGCTGGTAGACACTGTCCCCTGCACCAAGGGAGATAACATTAAGACAAATGAGACAAAAACACTACCACCATGGAATGATGTCACATGGCAAAGTAAGGACCAGATGGGAGAAAACAGATGCCTGTGCACAGAACCAAGCAAAGGGGAAGGATAGCTGAGTCTAAGGCACTCACATGGGTTGTCAGAGCAGCTAGGAGAAAGGGTCCCAAAGAGCCTGAGCTGTGAGGCCCCGTGTGATGCCTGAATAAGAGTAGATGTGGTGAGAACATAGATAGTGAAAGGGATCCTCAACTAGTACAGGCCTGTCTGCAGAAGAGGCCTGCATGGCACAAAGGGAAGGTGAGAAACTTGGAGCCGTTTGCTGTTCTTCAAAGGGGTCCCCACACTTAATAGGCCATCGTAGAAGGCTGGCATTTTTCAGAGGCAGATAAAGAGACTTGGATCGCATAGGCTATATTGTGTTTAACCAGGTTCCAAGGCTTCCCTGTAAGGTGTAGGGGGAAATAGCAGGCAGATGACCAGATGTGATGGGCAGCTGGAGAGAGAGGGGCAGACAAATATGGACCATAGAGCCATTGTAACTCTCTTCTCACAGGAATGGCATAGCGGTAGGGAGATTGCAAACTGGAAGCCTAAGGATGACACAGGAGGGGGATTCAGATGTGTGAGTGAGCGGCTTTGGAACTCTGAAGTGTGATGCTATTGAGTACGCATGCAAAGGGCTGGAGTTGGAATGCGGTGGACATGTCAGTTTCCTGTGGGAAACACTGACCAAGAAACAGGACAGTGCATTGGTGGTTAGCCAGTACTGTGGATTTTAGCCAGTACTGTGGATATGAGCCAGTAATGTGGATGTGAGCAAACAGAAAACTGTACCTAGGCATTTACCATGTGCACAGCACTGTGGAGATTGAAGCAGAGGGTGCAGGAGAGAGTAGGGGGACCCAGAGACCTGAGGTCCTGATTGGGGAAGATGTACACAGTTAATTTTCATCTATTATGGGACAGGCATATATCAGCACAGTGAATTCTCAAGTTTTATGAAGAACTTAGCTGTAAGGAATAGTATCTTATGTAACACTGAGATGCTGTATATCCAATGTTTCTGGAACCAAGTATTCTAAAGCCTGCCCATTCTCTTTAGCTCATTAAAAAGGAGTTCACATCCAGCTAGACTGAATAATCACAAAATCCGCAGTTCATTATGGGCGAACTTATGCTTGTATGCAGATGTGTATGTGTGTGGAAGCCAGAGGTCGTGATTCCGCACCTGTGCTTAGGGAATGGAGATGGAGCTCCTCACTGGACCTAGATAGAGTGCAGTGATTCCCTGGGCCACTGGGTCAGTAAGCACCAGAGGTCTTCAGGCCTCTGCCTCCTGCTGCTGTTCAGTGGCTTCACATCCTACTGTGAAGGTCAAGAGTGCTCATCAGCCACAGTGTATTTCCATTGGGGGAGAAATTAGCAGGTGATGTGGATGTCTCTGCTAACCTTGATCCCCTGATGGATACACAGGGCTTTCTGAGCCTCCCATTATCAATGGTCTAAATAATAAAAAAAAAAAAAAAATACCTTCACGGAGCCCACAAGCTTAAGGAAGGGAATTTATATGCAGAGAATGGAATGAGATTCTCAGCTAATTCTAAAGAGAATAGGGAATAAGATAAAACCTAGACTTTCCCTGCAGGATCCCTACAGCATTTGACTATTCATAGTTGGCCATGTCTCTGTTCCCTCGGCAGTGCCACCAATTTAGCCACATAGAATTTGAATTGCATGAACCTATTTCTTCATGCAATGTAGAGTCTTTTTTGGGGTAGTTATAAAAGCTACAGTCAAAAAAAAAAAAAAAACTTACTTCTAATTTCCTCAAGGCTGCTACTCTGTGAGATTGACGTTTGTATTTCTAATATCTACCCACCATCCAGGACACAGACAGGTTTTATCAAAAAGCCCCTTGGAAAGATGACTAAAATATGAAGAAAATAAAAAAGGATATGAGGGTGGGATAAGATGGGCAGGTTGACAGATTTCCCGCCAATGATCAGTTGGTATTGACCTCTGCTTAGGTCTCAGTCTCCCCGGCAAACCATTGACCGAGGGCTTAAACCCTGTCTTACTAATACGCTTCATGCTCCCAGGCATACACAATACATACTCAAAGAAGTCTTTGACTTCCTCTAAATTATAATCTAGTAGTAAAAGCCAAAATCAAATTAAAAATACAGGTAACAAAGTGAGAATTATTCAGCAAGTAAATAATATCAAGTAGCCTTCACATCTCAAAGGCAGCCCAGATGTTTAGTCTACAAAGTGCTGTTGAGATGGCAAAAAGAAGGCAAGCTGATGTCCCTAACAAAGGTGAATACCCCATAAGAGAGAGCAGGTTGGTAGGATGTAGAGGTCACTCTTCCTGTATTGCTCAGTGGTATGTGGTCTGACGTCATTATTTTGGCCTCTTTTTACCAGCATGATGGTAATGCACATCTTCCTGCAAAACTCACAGACTCCCCCCATGGATGTTGTTGTTATTGTTTTTCACATTATCACCTCCTTTCTCTACCCAAGTCAGCTCCAAGATCATGATAAGTGTTGTCTAATATTACACTAAAGACTGTAGACTCAGTTTTCATTTCTTGGATTCAAGACATGGTACTTAGCCCTGACTAACATGTTCAGGACTAAGTATCTACCTTCACTGAGGATGGTAGGAGTTGACATATGGGACTATACTTCAGGCCAGAGTCCTTTTCCATGAGGCAAGGTTACAAGAGAGGGAAGAATGGGGTGTTATAAATTATGCTCTCTCTATGTTAGCTACCCTGTAGGTAGTAGCCAAGGGAGCTGAAGACCCTCAAATCCACACAGCTTCTTCCTTGAGTTATTTCCCTCTGCCTATGCCATGGGCATGCTTTGTTGTCTTCGCTCTGTCCTATACCCCCAATGTCATGCCTTATATATGCGGTACTTCTGCCAATGCCCAGTTCAGCTTTCCTGTGCATGTGATGCTACAGAAAGACTCTGGGGCCTTAGATATCCTAGACATGTGCTCTACCAACAAGCTACAGAGCTTGCGATGCTCTTCAGGATTTAGCTGGGAGGTTTTGGTCTTTTGATCTGACTGAACTCTGCGATCTTATACTAGTGTCTTCTTTGAAAAAAAAATTCTACATGAAACACAAATCCTTGTGCTTCATTTTTTCTTCCTTTTCTCCTTTTCAGCAATTTGTAGATGTGTGATGTGATGTGATGTGTGTGTGTGTGTGTGTGTGTGTGTGTATGATACTAAGTAATCAGAGCTGTATTCCAGTTTTTCTCCCTTGCAGGATGACTTGTGACCTTTCTATGGTTAACAGCAACCACTGGCTCTGTCTCCTAATTTACTTATTTATTTATACTGGACTCATATTCCCCAAAGAAATATTGGACAGATGTCCTGCAGTTTAAGGAAATGTTAAGTTAGGACGGCCCACATTTAGAAGGCAAGAACTTCTAAGACACAATCCACAACTGTTCCCACTATCAAAGATGAAGAACTTTGGCTGTGGGATGCTAAGGTATTTTCCCTGTGTTCTGACCAGGCCCAGAGACTAGTGTTAAGCATCTTGAACTGTGTTTCATACCTCCACTCTCACCAACTAGCATTCACCCTGATCCCCACATTCTCCTATTCTCTTTTACTTCATTTGCCTTGAATCAATTTATTTCTCCAGAATCAAGTCTCTTCAGGAAGATAGACTTTGAAAGATGCCTCCCAGGCCTCTCAAGACTGCACATTGTAAGTTGTATTTATTTGTTTTTTTCATTCCTTACTCCTAGTCATTTTTCTTTCTTCACTTGCTTCTATGTGTGAATTTAAAGCTATGTAGAATGTTATGCTGATATCAACTGTTAGGAGGCAATGAACATAATTGTTTTGCAATTAAAGGTTTGCAGAAGGAATAAACAGTTTGCAAAAAATATTTAATAACAACATTTCTAAAATGATCGGTGAATTTGTCCTTTACCAAATAGAAGGGAGATACTGCCTCCAGTACTTAATTTATTCCTTTAAAATTATGGTGTGCTAACAATGGCATTATAAAGGAACAAATGCAGTTCTTAGAGAAGAGAAAGAAAAGGTTTATCTTTTTTTGTAGGTGAGATAAAATATTATAATTAATTCTAATTTATGTTCTCTTGCTGAGAACTATGAATTTTTAGAGGTTTACATTTCCCACTGATGTATGGTTTATTGCAATAAAAAAAAAAGTGAGATTTAAGAGATTGTGTGAGATTAGAAAGGGCAAGGAGATTCTCAGAGCTCAGTGTAAATAGCCATGACTAAATAAAACGCTCATGCTGAACTCTAAACTCTAAACTCTCTTGAAATGTGAAGATTTATTAATAACCTTTTATTGTAGACTTTTTAGTCCTGGATAGGTGCTACAATGTGGCATAACAAATCACATTAGGGATCCCCTTGGATGGATCAGATTTCAAATTAGCATAAATCTGACTTGGAAGACAAAAGACAAAATGTCTAAGTTTAATGCACTTTCATTTTCTCAAGAAAATAACATTTATAACTGTCCTCTCATAACATCTCGCCTAACTACTGATCGCAAGGCCATTCTAGTAGAGCTGAGCCCCACTCCATTTCTTTCTCTTTTTTTATTAGATATTTTCTTCATTTACATTTCAAATGCTATCCCCAAAGCCCCCTATACCCCCCAACCCTGCTCCCCAACCCACCCACTCCTGCTTCCTGGCTCTGGCATTCCCCTGTACTAGGGCATATGATCTTCGCAATACCAAGGGCGTCTCTTCCCATTAATGGCCAACTAGGCCATCTTCTGCTACATATGCAACTAGAGTCACAGCTCTGGGGGTACTGGTTAGTTCATATTGTTGTTCCTCCTATAGGGTTGCATACCCCTTTAGATCCTTGGGTACTTTCTCTAGCTCCTTCATTAGGGGCCCTTTGTTCCATCAAATAGATGACTGTGGTTATCCACTTCCATATTTGCCAGGTATTGGCATAGCCTCACAAGAGAGAGCTATGTCAGGGTCCTGTTAGCAAAATCTTTCTGGCATATGCAATAGTGTCTGGGTTTGGTGGTTGTCATTTCCTGTCTATACATTTGTTTTATACAGAACAGGTGGCACTGGTGACTGCTGAGAAGAATCTACCTCTGAATGTCAACTTCAAATGAGTCAAGCAAAGCCTTTTACCTGGAAGCATCATTTCATTATCCAGCCATGCACCTTGACCATGTGGTGACAATGTGGTGAATGTTTACTGGTGAGCAAGGACACATCAGTCACCACCCAGTCCCAAATTTCACTGTTCAATTCCTCATAGCCACAATGGAAAAGTTTGCAACTCGAGCAACATGACCCAGTACCCTGGAGGCCGAGGCAGGGTGATTGCAGGATGGGTTGGGATGGACTGCACAATGAGATCCATCTCGAACAAAACAAGTAACAATATAAACATGGTGACCGTAGGAGTAGATGACAATACAATTACATCATATAGCATCACAGAACAGTGTCTCAGCTACTTTTTGCCAATAGGGAACAATGTGTGATTTTCCTGAAGAAGATCATCATGCCCAGTTGTCCATCCTTTGTGCCCTTCTACTAGGTAGTCCCAGAGATATGTAAGTAGCCCTCCCCAATTCTTTCCAGAGTCCAGAATTCCCACTGATTCTGTGTTTGCCTGCAAAGGCCTTCATCTACCCTGACGATTCCACTTCTTATCTGTATGCACCATGCACTGGTTAAGCCAGTACTCTGGTACCAAAGTCAAGGATTACTAGTCCTTGATAGTACTGAAAACATACCTTCCCAAGAGGCTGCTATTTGCATCTGTTTTTTAAAGAGAACCCAAGTGTTTATTACTCATATAACATTATAAAAGGGGTACCTACAGTATGGGAAAAGGAAAGGAAGTTGAGATTGCATGTGTGTATAACTCACATTTAAGTATTTATTTTCCATATATACCTATATGCTTTTCTAATAATGTTACAACATTATTAGAAAAGAGATCCAAGTCATATTCATGGGTAAAGAGATCCAAGTCCTCACAAATAAAGCATAGTGTAAAACTGAGAGAAACAGTGATGGACTGTAATCTATAATCTATTTCCAGGAGTGGATAAGAACAGAAGGAAAGATAAATGATGACACATAGATAACCTGAAAGACTCTCTGGGGGCCCACAGGCCCAGCAGGGGTATTCTGGGAAAGGTCAGAGGTCAGTGGGGCAATGTATGAGGAAATGCTGTATGTGGACCTGAGTCAGAAGAGAATGAGACTTGACCATCTGAAGTGTTTAAATAGAGCACAAAGCGTTTCAGGCCTTCTATAAATAAGCCCTTATAAAAACATGTGTAAGTGGACTCTCTTAGTCTCTATGTTTGTCAGTACTGTTTCACGGCAGACCACAATTTTTCAATGTTAATAAAGGCTTATGCCAGTTAATAGTACAATACTGATGAACAACTTTCAAGTGTGCTGTGCTTTAAGAGTACAGTTTCTAAAGGGAACATATTCTCTAGTCACATTGGATCATGTCAGGTGCGGTACATAGTAGCCCACATGTTCACATGTCCTCTTGTCTCTACATATGTTTGTTGTACACTAGCTTAGCTCTGCCTGCCTAGGCTTCACCTACCGTCACAGCTGGGCAAGGCGTGGTTCCACTGATGGTTCTTCTCACAGATGAGGGGCTCGTCATCACTGAGTGTGTACCCGGGGTCACAGCTGAAGGTCACTGTAGACCGGATACCAAAGTTACTGCCGTGGCGATGACCATTTACAGGGATGCCCGGGTCCAGACAGGAATCAGATTCAAGAGTCACACCTGCATGTGCAGAGAGGACACAAGACTGCAAGGCTTTTCTGGATAATTGAAAAAAAAAGTGCTATAACATAAACTATAATATATTCCTAGATATGCACAGAGCCAGGGAATCATCTAAGCGAACTCTTCATTACTGAATTGATCGCTTAATACCCAATAGTCATTCACCCGAAAAGCAATGTCTCCAAATTCTTGACCTTGTTTTTCAAATGAAAGACAGTCATGTGTTCCTCTCCAGGTCTTAGAGAAATGGTACAACCTTGAACAATTCATCAAAGTCTTTGAATTTTACCTTTATTCCCCAGAAAATCAATGGACTGTTAATGGAACAGCGAGCGAGGTCTTATTCTTTCTCCTCTCTCCTTGATTTTATTGTTTGCATTCCAGTTAGGGTATGGAAGCGTCACTGCCACGCTCCTATACCCGGACACACACAGGCAAGCACACATATGAAATGCAGTTTACAGCTGCATGAGGGTGGGTTTCCGAAAACTATATTGTATAGTTTTAACGGTAGAATATAAGTCTCGAATCTACAGTTTTCAAATCTCCATGCCACCTGCCACTTGCCCCTGCCACTAGATAAGCTGGTATATCAAAAGGAAGTAGGTCACTTCATCATGAGGCTTTTTCTGTCTTTTGTAGAATAATCTCTTCAAGATCATGAGAATCAGAGAAGGGAATGTCATTGCAATGTGTGTGTACTTCGAGAAGTGATCACTCCCTTACAGGTTTCTCCTCTGGCAGTAAGCTCAGACATGGACTATGTTTTCAGACTTTCATGGCCCCGACATTGACCTCCTGGACCCTGGGTGTGATCGATTGGACTTTAGTAGAGGGAGGGGACTAGTTGAGATAGGTTTTCCTTTATGTGATTCAACAAGTGGTTCACAGAACTCAGAGTAACTGTTTAAACAATAATAATGTGTCCCTAGTAGCACAGAAGACTGTGACCCAAAAGGGGGTAGAAGTGGCAGGCCACAGAGAGGCTAGCTGGGGTAGGACAGCATGTGAGTACTGGGCCTTTCCCAAGGTTCAGCAGTATCCTGATATCCAGGTGGATATTTCCTGGGAGTCATGACCATTCTGGTTATCCTGTGAGTGCTTCATCAACCTAGGGATCACCTTGGCTGCTCACAGTGGGAGTTCTCTTATAGCCAACACCATTCTGGTTATACACCCTAGACATTTCCTCAGGATTCTTCTGTTATCCACAGCAGTTTTCTAGCATCAGGACCATTCTGCCTATCCCTGTGGCCTCTTGATTGTTGTATCAATTCCTTCCAGCCAACAGACACACAAGTGGAGAAGGAGGTTAGTCACCCCTTCAGTGATTCCTTTGGCCATGCCTGTAGACTCTACCTTTTGGAGAAGCTCCTCAGGCCTCCATATTCTCTGATGGGATATGCCTGCCATGCTCTGATTTCTTCCAGGCTCACCCCCTATGCTTGTCATGTCACAGGATGGATGGAGTGTTTTCATTCTGAGAGAGCTCTTGGAGTTAACAACTGAGCAAATAAATAAACCCAGGGCAGACTGGGAAATCTGTGAACTTAGAGGTTTGAAGAATGTAGAATTCATACGAGCATCCTCAGATCAAACCCAGTATGGATTTTCAGTCACATTCTCAAAAGTTGGAGGTGGAGGGACAGTGATAGGACAAAAAGCAAATTGAAAAGAATTGCTTTATTTTTACCAATACTTATGTGCCTTACATGGTCATTCTAAGTCTTTAAAAACAAAGGGCCAAGGTTTCCATAGTTACAAAGCACAGCCACACCCACTGCTCTGTGGCAGGTTATGTGAGCAGGACCACCAATGGTGAACACCAGGCTGCAGAAGTCTTACCCTTGTCTTTATTCCTTTCCCCTCCCCTCCCCTCCCCTCCCC
>NC_034608.1:34451426-34472067 GCF_900095145.1 Mus pahari
CTTCTCTTCTCTTCTCTTCTCTTCTCTTCTCTTCTCTTCTCTTCTCTTCTCTTCTCTTCTCTTCTCTTCTCTTCTCCTCTTCTTTCTTTCCCTTCCAATCACTTCCTTTTCCTTTATCCCCTCCCCTTTCTCTCTCTCCTTTCCCCACCCTCTCTGCTCCTCTTCTCAATACCCTTCCTGCTCCTGTCCTCTTCACTCCCTGTTCTTCCACTCTTCTCTTACCACACACACTTCTGTTTCTTCCAGTTTCTATGGAAACATTTTTTACACTCATAACTTAAACAACATGCTCCCACATTGCTGATGCAGAAATGGCCATAGGGGTGATGGCTTCCTACAACATGAGGGCATTTATTTTGTGAGGAATGTTTACAATGAAATTCATGATTTATAATGACATCCTATTCCATACAAAATTTGCTTAAGATATAGAAGGACTGTTAAACAAGAGCAAAACAGATTTTTTTGTTGATCATTCATTGGAAATACATCTTGAAACACCTAGAAAACCATACTGGATACCCATAGACAGATTAGCTCATGCTGCTTTTGTTTTGTTTTGTTTGTTTGTTGTTTTTTGTTTTTTTAAAAACAACCAATAAACATTAGTACAGATGTGAGTTGAGAAATATGAAAACACTATGTTTCTAATTTGGGGTGTGCATGTGTATATGTGTTTGTGTGCACATGTGTGTGCATGCATGAATGTGTGTATATGTACATGTATATGTATATGTATATGCCTGTGTGCCCATGCATGTGTGTGCATGTGTGTGTTTTGGTAGGATTACAGTCATGAGTTTTATCCTCACATTGCCTAAAGCAAGGCTGGTCCAGGAATTCCCACAGAGCTGGGAGGTGGGAAAGCACACACGGGATGCCCCGAGAGCAGTAAGGTCAGTCTTGCAAGGATGCACTGCTATTGGTGCTGATCGGGCTTGTGTATACACAGCTGCATCCACTGTCAGAGCTGTATCTCAGCCTGGCCTCAACCTCACATCACAAGGAGAAGACGGATCAGTGGACAGTTTTTGAGAGGAGTGGTGCATTTTGACTTTATTCTACTTCTCAGCTGAAACATAGTGCTGATATTTGACCTAAATATGATGCAAACATATTTATTTTCAGCACGTGGTCTTTGTGAAGAGGTGACAGTGAATGTGTGCCTTGGTGAGTGAAGGCAGGTGACTTGCTTTTATAGTCATCACTATAAAACTATGCATTGTTCACATTCCCATGTGTTTCCATGTGAATCCTGCTTTGTGTCAGGTGTCTGCATGTACATCTTCCTTCCGAGAAGGTGTCACAAACCAGACACAAAAAGATACAAGAGATAAAATACCTTAACTCTTAAATGTTATTTGTTTGTAATGTATATGTATAAATATACGTAAATATATTGCATGTGTGTAGATATTTGCCATATAAATGGGATACACAAAGAGTTCAAGAGTGTAGTATGTCAGATACTCTGTAGCTTGACTTACTGACAGCTGTGAACAATCAGATGTGGGGCTGGGAACTGAACTCCAGTCCTTTGCAAGAGCAGGAAGTGCTCTTAACCACTGAGCCATCTCCTCAGATGGCTCACCAGATGTGTCTGTATTGATGTGTTCATGAGTGCAAGTATGAATGTATGTATATATACACATGCATACACACACATACATATGTAGCACAACTAAGTTTTAATTAATTAATTGGCAATCATTTGGCTTCCAAAGTTAGAACTTATTATCATTCATTTTTTAATGGAAAATATTCCTAACCATACATGTCCAAATGTTCGTATATATAAGATGCAGGGAAAAGCATTTAGAATGCCTGTGCATCTGAGTAGCAGAGGTTCTGGGCAGAGACTCGATGGTGGAGGAGGAGAGGAGTCAGGATTAGGTTAAAGAGGATGCGAATATTCCATTTGTGCATTTATAGAACAGCATGTATGTGTAATATATAGCTATCACTGAAAGGTAAGCAATTTATTTTTGAGAAAAAGACTTAATATAATAACAGCCATAAATCTCATGCCCCACACAGCCATTGCTCCATTGAGGCTGCAGCTAGTTCCTGCCAGCCTTCCTCTTCACTCAGGTTTCCTGTGAAGGATGTTCAGTGGGGTCTGGGTTTTGGTTGACTCTTGTTAAGAGCCCACTCCTCTGAGGCAGCCCCCTGATAAATACCGAAAGTAGATTTATATAACGATGGCTATCGCATGATACTTTCACAGCCTCAGAAGCTGAAACACAAAGCCAAGCTAGGAAGAAAACAGCCTGGTCTGCTGAGCACACTGAATCTACCACGGCCTACTGACAGTTAAGTGTTCATGGCAATTGCTTGCCATTCACGAAGCTCAGCTGGGGTTTAATTCCTTGCAACCTCTGATCTAATGTTCGCCACCCTGGAAAACCCATCTGCATGAACTCAGAGACCAGAGTGTTCTGCACAGCACCCTGGCAATGGACACCACTCATCACTCATGAAACTGCTTCAAGAAAACACCCTGAATTACTTACAGCCCATCTGTATATTTTCTAATAAATAAAAATTAAAATATATAATATTACTCATATATATAATATTATAATAGAGTATATTAATGCATTGCATACTAACAGACTACATTTCATCATTTAATGATTACATCATTTTACTTTGTAATAGGCAATCAATATCATTAGGGAACCTAAGGCAATCTCCCACCTTCCAGAACATTCTCTAGGAGACAATTGAAAGTCAGATTCTCCTTGTAATCGGCCTATTTGTCTTAACACTTGAAGGCAAGTGCATGTACATGGGGGTACAGTGTCTTTCCGTGGATGTCAGCCACAGTTCACTTACTCTCATAGTGGATGAGGAAGCCAACACTAGCCCGGCTGCTATCGGTGGTAAACAGCAGGTACATGTAGTTGCCTGTACTGATGAGGAACTGTGGTGCCTGGGTACCGTGGTACTCTCCTATTAGTGGGGATGAGCTGGTTGGCCCATCCCGTACTTCCAGGGTATCATAATTGACTTCCGTCTGGAACCTAGGAAAAAGCCATGCAGAGTCATGTCAGCTTCCACACCTGTCCAACTGTGTCACATCTAATACAAACTTCAAGTGAAAAAGGTGATTGGAATATGTATGTATATGTTGTTCTGTTTCCTAGAATCACATTGTGAACCATCTACCATATCTACTTTCTATCTATAAAACATCAAGCTATAAAAAAAAAAGTCATGATCATCCCCAGAAAGAAAAATATTGCAAACTATGTAAGTTTTTGTATACAGGTAGATAATAGAGGACAGCAAAAATGGATGGTGGCCAGATGATATGTGAATGAGAAATGATAAACAGATTATGTGCATATATGTTTTATATACATTATATATAATAAATATGATTCAGGTAACTAGATGATTTATACATAGATACATAGATGATAGGTAGATAATAAGTGAGAAGTGATGGGTAGACATAGAATAGACGGGTAGGTGACAAATTAAGAGAGACTGGGGATGTACTAATACTATATAACCTTCAGTAATGAAACAAGACCTGATTATGCATCTTGTGCTAATTTTACAATCCTCTGTTTAATATACTACAGACATCATGAAGTTGACATACTGAGGAGGAACGCTCCCGTTAGGAATGAAGGTCTTCACAGCATACGATATTTAAATATTTTTCCTGAAAACCACACTGTGCTTTTTTTATTCACACCAGCCCTTGAGGGACCCACGCTGAGCAAGCTGCTACTTCACAAACTCAATGATGCCATAACGATTTGGGAAAGCCAGAACGGCTTCCAGATAGTGTTTAACTCAGCTTGTACTTCCAGTGAATCCAGACTGCAATTATATTTATATAAAGCCGAGCCACCCAGATCCCCTCGGTGCCATGATGGCACCATTCTGCGCATGGAGATAATTTCTTAAATAGACCCATCTCACCCTCCAAGAGCTAACTTGGTTTCTAAGCGACTCTTTTGGCTCTGAGGGAATATCTCAGCGTTGCCTGACTCTGACTCACTCGGTAACCAAGCCAAATGTATCTCTGAAGCTGGGCTACCATTCCCATGCTGGGCTCAGACTACTGCTAGGAAGAGAAGAGAGCCAGGGAACCAGCTCAGTTCATTTGCACATCTCCACAACAGCAAAAGGATGCTCAGCCTCATTTAACAACCCTGCCCTGTTCATCACCAATGTGGATGTTCTTCTGCAAAGGCAGAATAATGTTATGTTTTCTGAGCAAACAAGGCTGCTACACTGAGCTCTGTTCTCCTATACAGAGAAATTCAAACAACGTGTCTCAGATGGCTGGACTAGAACAGCACATGAGGATGGTGGACTCAGGCCTGGTGGCGACTGCTTTGACTTTATTAGTTTTAACACCTGCTCTAAAGATGCTGCGATGTAGCAGATATTTGAGTTTAAATTCCAGAGATCTACATGAGCATGGAGTTTTACATTTGGAACTTGAATATTCATAAAAAAAAAAAAAAAACTCTTTCAAGCCATCTTTAGCTAGGTCAGAAAGGGCTGATATAAACACGATGAAAACTATAAACTTTCATTGCTTATCATGACTTGGCAGCCTGGCATTTTTTTTATATGACCAAGCCATTTGTGGAGAATCCAAACCTTATTTGCACAGACTTAATATCAGTTATGAAGCAAGAATAAACTAAAACAGTGTCATGCAGTTCAGCTTTGAAGAGCTAAGCACTGACTGCATCTAGGTTTAATATCTAAATTTTCGAGGAATATTAGCCACTCAAATAGAATTACCACAATATTAAACCAAAAACGATACTGAAAATATCACACTAAGAAAATTTTGACACGAATTTTCCTTCAAGCAACTGAAACTTGATGGTCAAATGAGACCATGAAATTAATACTTTTACTAAATGATATAAATCTGACCCATGACTGGGATCACAAGGTGCTTAAATTCAGTTTTCCCCCAATAACTGAAGTGTAAGGATTTATAGGAAATCAAATTTCACATATTGAACACTTATTGTTATTTTTAATGATTAAGGCTACTTGTAGGGTGACTCACCAACAGATATAAACCATTACCCCTTTAAGGAAGGGTTATCCTACTAAAAAGTAGGGTCATCCAACAGAGATGTGGGTAAATATGAATAGAAATCTAATTAGTAATGATAGTTCAACTACCTCTTTAAGACTTTATATTCCTGATATTTTGATTTGTTGGAAAAACAAAGAAAAGAAGTTACACATATTGAGACAGATGTTAGGAGTATTACAACTTGGAATATACATTGTCAAGTCACTCAAGGAACTGAACCTGCTAAGCAAAGATGTCTCTTTAGCTTTCAAGTACAGGGTATTTGTTCAATACACACATACACAACCTACATTCACATATCTATATATCTATCCCTATCTCTATCTATCTATCTATCTGTCTATCTATCTATCTATCTATCTATCTATCTATCTATCTATCTATCTATCTATCTATCTATCTATCTACCTATCTATCTATCCATCTGTATTTCAAACATGAAATTCATTTCAATATTTGAGCACCTCATGCTGGAGTCCAAACAGTGTCCTTACTTTTGCAGATTAAAAACACATGTTCAAATTGCTAAACCATACAACTGTGTCCCAGTTATAGTAGTCCATGGACACTGGGAAGGCTCTTAATCTGCTACAGTAACTCTGCTGCTGACTCTGCAATGTTTTGCTGCCTCCAGGTGCTAGTAGCCTGCCCAGAGCTGGAGAATTCATTTCTGTGTGTTCTTGGAGGATGAAGAAGGGTCCAGCAGAGTGAGAAGCTGATTCCACATAGCAAGCTCCCAGTTCCAAATCCAGACTCTAGATAAGAGCAGGAAAATGACCATCCGGGTTGCTTCTCCATGATCTGATCGCAGATCTGAGACATCATTGTGCCGCCTGGAGAGCAGGACTTTGAGAACAGCATGGGCATATTCTCACACCCTGGTCTTTGTTCCATGATCTTTCATGGGGACTGAAGGGTGTTCATGCTTTAAGCTCTATTTACTTAACAAAGGAAGTATAGCTGCGACTGGGTACAAAAGCAATGGTTTTGATCTTACCTGTCGAATGTTATTTTGATGGAATGTCCTGGTTTTGCTTCAATGACCCATTCGCAATTTAAAGAATCTTTGTAGTATCCTGGCCATCCTGGAGGTAATATGACCCCACTGGAAGCCGTCAGGTGCCCACCACATGGAGCTGGAAGAGGACATACACATCTGTCAAGAAAAAAGTCAAATCTAGGAAGGCACACCACAGCAGCCTCTCACTAGGGGTGGACATTGTACGGTCATTGGTGGAAATCAATGTTGACATCAAACAAAACTGATTCCTCAGGAAGCCATGAGAGCTGAAGTCAACAGGTATATCCCACCTTTTTGCTTGGCTTTTTTTTTCCTCAGTATGGTTTTCTACTACAACACCCTGGATATATGTAAGGTATCTGTGTAAAACAAGTTTCAGGGGTGATATTTTCCAATCACCTTCACTCTGCTGAGGTGCATACAACCATCATCCACATCCCACTCAAGCATCTGCACATCTACTTTTAAACCATCTCAAGTCTAAAATGGAACATTCTGAGATGGTGTGTGACTGTACAGTTTCATGCTAAGGTATGCTCATTGTTATAATTACTTGCAGATGGCGTATAACTGTGGGTGAATGTTACAAATCACAATCAGTGCTGTCTAATTTATTAAGCCTCGTGCTGGTTCTTTTAAGGACTTTTGTGACACAATGACCCGTTATATAGAAAAGGGAATTTGGGGAATGCAGGTTAAGATTAGAAATCCTTATGGTCTGAAAGAGTGCCTAGATATTTTCTTAGGTAATTTGTTTACACATCCTACTTTTTGGGAGGTTCTTATTGATAGTTTATATTTTTGTGGGAAAAGTCATCAATTTCCTAAGGACTTTAAACTTTATTATTTAGCTTTATTATTTTTTTTTAATTTTATCATCCCGGAGTTCATGTTTCTATGTACAAATATTTTTTCCCGCACTACCTGGGACTTTCTCCAATGCCCCTGAGTCACAGTGAAAGGTGCAGGGGAGAGGCTGAAGCAATGCACAGAGAAGACGGCTTAGACGCCACATGGTTTACAAGTGTGATGTTCTTGGCATTTGGGGACGTGCCAGAATGCCCATCTGTCTGAAGTCAAATCGTTACTTCAGTAACATTCCTCTCTTGTGAACCTGCCACTGTTATTTCCCCTGTCCACTGTTCCTTTATTAGAACTGCCGGGGCTTCTTCTTGGTGACACCCACAAGGATCTCCCTCATGCTCACACTGAATTGCTTTTCGTGTTGACTTTTATTAGCTTAACCCTCGTATTGGTTTTTGTCTTTATCTTAACTTACTAATCTGAGTAGTAATTTTCCAGAATTTTTATCGTTCAGTCCTTCCTTGGAGGCCTGCGAATATTACACTTTGAGCATAGCTTTGGTGTGTTGCCTCAAATCTGGGCAGCCCCGGTCACATCTAGGTATCCTCTCTCAAGTCTGGGTATTCCCTTTGATGCCTGCATATGTTTGCTTACGTCTAGGTAAGATCCCTCACATCCCAGTGTACAATCACGTATCTGCGTGTGCTCCCCTACATCTGGGTGTGTGGCCTTCTCTGTGTGTGGCCCACATTCTTACGAACTGAAAGATTTTTGCTGTGCATGGTTCTGGATGGGCTGAGACCTGAAGTCCAGATTTCTCATGAGTCACAATCAAATTAGAGGGCCCCTTTCCATTTTGTATAGATATATATATATATTTGTATAGTTTCACTCTTAATACTACTTGTGGCTCTTTAATTCAAATATAAAAATGCGTGACTTACTTTCATTTTAACTTGTTTGCCTTTGCTTTGTAGCTAACAAGGTGGGTGGCTTTACTAGTTCATCCTGGAGAAACACAAGGAACAGGAGTGCTCTATGAGACTGAAGGGACTGTTGTGTGAGGCACATGAGAGACTGTCTATTCTGTAAGGGGAATGAGAGGCTACACTTTCTTTAAAGAAAGGGAGAGACTGCGTATTCTGTAAGGAGCATGAGAGGCTGTGCATTCTGTAAGGGGGTGGGAGACAACATGTTCTGTAAGGGGAGGGAGAGGCTTGCGGTCCACGGTCTATAAGGGGTGTGCCATTCTCCTCATTCCTCTTAGGCAGTATGTGCTGACCTTGCTCACTTCCTCCTTTCTTCTCTCCTGATTCACATCCATCTGAAAGTTGGGCTTTATTCCATTTCAGCACATGCATCTATTGGTAACTCTATTCAACTATTATCCTAGTATTCACCTGCCCTGCCAGGGACTCATTTGTAAACAGTAATTGGGTTTCCTGGAATAGGAAAACTTGCAGACTCTGTCACCCCAGCTAGAGTTTGCATTTTGCTTTGTGGCTTTGGGCCTGGCTCTTCCCAAAGAAGGAAGAACTCTCCACCAACTTTTAATGTGACTGACAGCTTTCCCCTGACCAGACTTCTCATCCCTGATCCAGTCCATTTACTCTCCTTGTCCTCAGGCAAATGCTCACCTTGCAGCTTACAATACATCCCTATACAATCTATTGCCCACGGAGGCACAAGATAATTGTGGGTAGAGGCTAAAGCCTTGTTATCTTGAGCATCATTGTCAATAAATCACTCATGCTTCCAAGTTACCGGAAATGCTGGGCTAGACCAGTGTCTGCAAACAGGCTCGCCCTGTCATCAACCTGAGAGCCTGAAAGGGTAAATTTACGTATTTCTGGAGGATTAAAAACTGCCATGCCTCAACATTTTATAAAATGTGGCATACAAAATTGACATGGTATGTGTTTGGTACATCGAAATTCTTATTGTGGTAAATTTTGTTTTGTTTTCTACGCCTTTGTGTTATCCATTTATGCCTGAAGGTGGTATCCATAGCTTACCAACAAAGTAGACAATTCATGGAATTAGCTGGAACAAATGTTATGCAATTCACCAGATGCCAAAGAAACAAAGGCCAGGACCTGGTTAGACACATTCGGCCCCTGAGCCTACACATGCTCAAACACATGGACCTACACACATGTTCAGGCATGTATGCCCACATACAGGCAGTGGAGTTGGTAGGCTTAAGAAGAGGAGTACACAAGGTTGCAAGGGAAAAGTGGTAGGTTGGGAATAAACCTATAGGAAAGGGAATGAGAGTGGATTTGATGAAAATTTACTACATGCATAGATAAAATTCTCAAACAATATTTTTTTTTGAATGTTTAAAGGAATAACCCTAGAAGTGGAACTGAGACAGGATAAATGCACCCTGACTAGACACATCCACTACTGAAATATCAAAGAACAACTATGGAGGTAGGGTGGGGACAGGGCTAGGCCACTGTGTCATTGGGTGCCGCTCAGCAGCTTAATCTGTATAATGAGTCAAACTCAGCTTAGTTCCCCTGCTGTCACAGGACTGGTGACACTATGCCCTGCTTATTTCTGTTCTGCAGATTGACAGAGTTGGATAGGAAAGAGCTCTTCAGTTTACACATCCCTGTTTTATTTACTTATTTAAAAAGAATCACGTTAACATTAGAAAAACAGGAGAAATAGAGAGCAAAGGAAAATAGTTCCTTATAATTCTAATTATCCAATGCCTCTTAAGGCATTTGAACTTTTCCTTAACATGAGCTACTACTTAATTAGATGTTTCCAGTTGTGGTACACCATGAATCTTTATATATGTCCGTGTGGTATTTAAGGGGCAAGGTCACACTTTAACTGGTTTTATTAGCACCCACTTTTTTGTGTGATCGGCTCTCTCACATGATAAGGTTTCAGTAATGTTATGTTGATCTTACAAAGTTTGAAGTGGTGGCTGAGCCCTGGCATTTGGATACAAGTTAATTAAACAAACAAGCCTCATGGTTTGAGCTTTCCTTGTTTCTAAGTCTTTGTTATTATATTTGTGCACACAACATTCTTCAGAAACACCATTTATTGTTGTTAGACTATTTTGTGGTATCATTATATTACTCTAAGAATACAGATCATGGACCCAAAAGACAAAAGGAATTGTAGATCTCAGTCTAAATTCACTCTGAGTTGCTGTCATCATCTATCCTGGATATCACAGCCAGGAGACACCAGGGTTTCCCCCTCAGACTTGACAGTAATCTACCTTACTAACACTTTTAACCCTTTGCTGATCATGACATATTGATTTTGCTTTTGAATTTCTATTTCTTGGCTGTTTACACAAGATAGCCCTACAAAGAAAGCATTTCTTAACTCTTTGTGAGTGGAGGGTGGTGACCACAAAGATGTTAGCATACTCTGATACAAGACATTCGGAAAACAATCAATATTCACAGGCTGCATCTTTATCCTTATCACTGTTTCCCTCTGGCTTCATTACAGAGGTAATGAAGAAACAGCAAGAAGAAAATTAGCTCATATTTCTGTAAGCTGTGATAATAATTCCCAAATAATCAATTAAAATCATACCACTTATCTGGTCAATTCCCTTGTCCACAGGACTTGGCATTGACTCATATTTGGAGATGGTGTTGTGAGATGTTATGTGAAACTTAAACAGAAGAGATGCCCTGGTCATGTGTGAATGTGTCTTATCAAGGGAATGAACAGGAAAACAGACACATAGGAAAACAGCAGGTGGATGTAAAGCTACAAGCTAACTGATGGTCTGCAAGCCAAGGGTAACTCAGAACATCAATAGCCACAGGAGCCTAGGTTGGGAGGCACCAGGAAACACTCCTTCTCACAACTTCCAGAACGACCCACACCCATCAAAGTCCTGGTCTTAGACATCCAAGTTACAGTCTTGGAAGAAAGAATTCCCACATTTGAGCCATTTTTTCTGGGTTAAGGGACCCTGGGAAGGTAACAGAGTCTACTTGCTGTCTTTCTGGAGGACTGGGTCACATGCTCACCTTCACAGCGAGGGACAGTAGAGCTCCAGACCACATTTCCATCTTGCAAGATGCACGTGATGGACTCAGAACCCTGAGTCTTCACAAAGCCATCATCACAGTGGAAGGACACAGAACTTCCCAGCAGAAACCTGTCTCCAAAACGCCGTCCATTCACAGGAATCCCAGGGTCATGGCACTCGTTCTGACCAAATGCTGTATCATGAAAAAGAAATGTCAGTAAGATAAAGATGATTGAATACTAATTTCATGTCCTGAAAAGGAAGGACACATCATATTTATAAAACAATATTGTCATCCATAGGTAAATTCCACAAATCAATTAGATATTAGTATAAGTGAGTAGGAGGGGGGAGAGGTCATAGCACAATGATAAACAAGGCTTTCGTCTATCTTCTCCACAGCATGTTGAAGGGAGAACTCACTTTCACTGTGTTCCAAGAAGAGGGGAAGAGCTCAACCCGGTGGTAAGCAGAGCGATCAGAAGGGCTCTGACCTGTGTGAGCCCTGCTTGTAGCCTAGCCTTGTGATCTGGGGAAGAAATCCTATCATCTAGACCTGTCTTCTTTTGTTTACACCATGAAGAATATTAAGCTTATATCCTTTAATTGTTAACACCAATAAAAATAGATAAGGTCAAATTCTATACACTCACCAGTCCAGTATTATGGATATTAGTCCTAAGAGCTCTCACTTTCCTTTATTATTTCAAATGTTTTTCAAAAGAGGAAACTGAAGCGAAGGGAAGTTAGCTGCCAGATTGACACTGACAAGGTATCACCAGGTACCACTACTCTTATCCCTAGGATTTGATATCTGATACATCCGTGTGTTTTTACCACCCTGTATCCTTTAGAGCATCTATTTTTAGGTGGATGTGTTGCTGGATGGATAGAAGGATGAATGAATTGAAGGTCAGGTAGAAACAATGACTGTTGAATAAATGAGTGGATAAAGGGATAGATATTAAAGATGGATGGATAGATAATGAAGGATGAATGGATACTGAAGAATAGATTGAGACATGAATGGGTAGTGAAGGGTCTGTAGGCAACAAAAGAGGTATGTATACATGGATGGATATGAAGAATAGTGAATGGATAAATAGGTAAATAGATGAAAGGATGTGAATAGATGTAAGGATGGTGAACAGGTGGATGGAAGGAAAGATATATGAATGAATGAATGAATGAATGAATGGATGGATGGATAGATTTATGCATGGATGAATAGATAATGAATAATAAATGGATGGGAAATGATGGACAGATGAATGGATAATTGAATGGACAGATGACTCAATGGACAGATGGCTGGCTGATAATAGTGGATGGATGAATAGGCAGATAATAGTGGATGGATGGATGGATGGATGGATGGATGGATGGATATCTGCATGGGAAATGAATAATAAATGGATTAGTGGACTGATGGCACATGAAAGAGAGGGAGAGAGGGGGAGGGGAAGAAGGAGAGGGAGGGGAAAGGAAGAGGGAGAAGGAGAGAGAGAGAATATCTATGTGAGAATTCTACTCGAGTCCTCTAAGGCACAGCCCTCATAGAACAATGCCTTTTTATTCATAAGGAAGATATATAATTTTGTTATTTTTATAGTGCCAAGGTATCAGTCCTGAGTTCTTAGTTCATATACATGGGAACATGTTGGGGTATGGAAGAGGAACTTGTGTGGCCCACTCACTGGTATATGTGATGTTGAAACCTCTGCCCGTAGTGGAGTGATCAGACTGAAACTCCAGGCGTACTACGTGTCCACTGCTGGCCAGCTGTGCAGGCACCTCATTGCCAGAGAAAGTTCCGAGGACTGTGATGTCAGAAATCCCATCGTCTTTGACGGCCAGGAAGTCAAACTGCGGCTCCACATCGAAATCATTGAAGATGAGGTGAATCCGGCTCCCGGGCTCAGATATAATCAACCACACACAATTCATATTGTTGCCATACTCCTCGGGATAGTTCGGCGAGAGGATGATCCCAGAGGGTGCCGTGAAGTTGAAGAAACACGAAACTGCAGGCACATGGGGATGTTTTCAGATAGTTTTGCCCAGCCACAAAGCACTGTCATATGAACTCAGCTGCAGAGAACTTGGGATGCCCACCCTACAAGCAGGGGCTCACAATACAGCTACTCTGAGCTCTGTGTGCTGGAGCCCAGGTGTTCTCCTTCACAACTGTAAGAGCAGCTAGAACCTATTAATACTTGAGTATTATTTTTTCCTAAAAACAATTCTATCAGATTGGCTTTAAAAATGCTGTGGAAAATATTTATTTATAAGTGAAAACATTTTTTTTTTTATTTTGTGTGAGTGTGTGTAATATCTAAAGTTTGATGGCTGAGACATTTTGCTTGATTCTCTACCTGAATTATGAATGGCCACCATTATCTGGCTCATACAACCAGCTCATCTCCAGGTACTGCCTAAGTTAATCGCGTCCATGTGAGTTCTTGGTAGAGATGGTGGTAGATGTCTTATTCTTTTCCTAATGAAGAATTATTGAATTTGTTCTGTGGAGTACACAATGGATGGAGCCACTAGAATAATCCATCTATGGTTTGGAATTAGTTGGTGGTAAATAGAAAAGAATATAATGATATTAATGTTGGGTCATTATCTAATAAATAGATGTTTTGCTTTTCCTCTGAACAAAAAAAAAAAAAAAAAAAAAAAAAAAAAAAAAAAAGGAGGGGGAGGTCAGTATTTCTTATCAAGCAGCCAGAATTAAGGTGTTTGCAGCACGGTGAGGAAACAGGAAGCCCTGAGCTGCCACCAAGGTCAACTCTCTGACACACTTCCCTTCCTCCACATCTGATGCAAACCCCCACGGGTAGTACTCACACACACAGCTTGGCTTGTTGCCCGACCACTGGTTGTTCTTCTGGCAGGTAATCACTCTCTCTCCCACCAGCTCAAACGCTGCCTGGCACTCAAAGGTGAGCGTGTCTCCGTGCAAGAAGCTGCTGCCGGTCCGCTTCCCGTAGGCTGGGATGCCAGGGTCCCCACAGCCTCCCTTCTCGATTTCTGAGAAGAAGGAAATAAACAAGCCACAGAATACCCCTTAGAGAACATGGTAGACTGTACACTTTAATGGAGAAAACAGTGGTCTCCTTTTCTGCATCCAAACATTGTTTGTATAAAAAGTTTCAAAGAAATTCTCAGATCCTCTTATATTTTATTCAAGGTACATGACTGTGCAGAGGTGCTCAGCAGGAAAGCATCACAGACAGCAGATGTCAACTTCCCAGCCTTCTATCTGTCATTGCTAAGACTAAGATGCAAGCTCTAATTTGGGTGTGACCTATGCTTCTGGCTATGAACAAGGCAAGTAAGATCATTTGCAACCACTATATTGAAACCAGCCTAATCTATTCAAATATTCTTCCTCTTAACTGAGTATTAAAACATCCAGTGATGTAGAATGAACCTGTTTACAATCCTGGAAGGAAACCTGCAGTTGGGTCCCTTTCCTCAAAGCATCATCGCACTGAGGGAGAGTACAAACACACCAGACCTATAAAGAGTTTACAGACATTGCCTCAAATATCAAGAACCCAGTAGCTATCTGCTGAGAGATATTATTCATTTAGTAATTTGCAAAAGAGTCTTGAGAGTCAGCTGCTCGTGAGCCTCTCATGCTAAGGGCCAGGAGGTGTCTGTCTCTCCTGCCAAAGGTGCCCAGAGCCCTGTCTAGAGGCCAGTGCACAGATTCTTTGAAGAACCCATGTCTACCATACCCTCTGCCAATCACCAACATAGTCTAGCCACTATGTAAGTCAGGACTATAGAACTCCAACCTCAACAATGAGTAGCTTCCTTCTGAGGGGACTTGGTGAGGAGAGTTTTCATTGATACTTTACGCAGAACTGTGCGAAATGCCCCCAATTAGTGACCTAATGGACACGTATTCCAGATTTTTTTATTTTTTTACTTGTAGACTGTGTCACTCAAGAGAACATCTCTGCTGTAGCTCCATGGGAGTGTTTGAAGAAATCAAGAGACTAGAAGGAGAAGGTGACTGTGCAGATTAACATAGCACCAAACCTCTGTTTCTAGAGACGGAGACAAGCCTCTCTTCACATGGATGGAGTCAAGTATCCTTACAAACGGACTTTAACAAGCTGGGGATGACTTGGGTTATGCTCTCTTGGAAATACAGTTCACACTTGAATAAAAGGATTCAAATCCTCACAGAAAACAAATGCTATAAGTGTATCCTTCCCTGGAAATATGATCACAGTGGCAAACCATCAGGTAGATTAGAGCACTTTCTACAATTTTTTGAGATGGCTGTCCTGCCTCCTGGAAATGTCTGTGCCCAAGTCTCTTGGTGTCTCCATGGTAATCTATTGATGTATCTTTTAACTATCACCTTTAGAAATGCTAAAATTATTTCCCACTTTCAATTTTCACCTCACGTTTTCCTGACCTATTCAAAGTATTTATTTTTGAGCATTTCAGTAGTTTTTCTATAAATATGTTTCTTAGAATGACATTAACAGCTTAACATTTACCCTACTAAATTTTAGTTTCATTTGATACTTTACACTGTGTCCATACACGCTCGCATATTAAAACAGCAATGGAGTTCCCTACCCTCTGAGTGTGGGTGAGCAGTTTTGAAACTGTTTGGTATAACTGTTCTCAGTCACAAGTAAATCATAACACTGAGCTGACAACTGAGCTTGTCCTTGCAGCTGAGCTGACAACTGAGCTTGTCCTTGCAGGTTCTTCTTTCTTCTCACCTTAGGTAGAACATGGGGAGAGCAATATGTTTGCAGAAACGCGATGGTGCCCTCAGACAGAATTCTAGAAAGCCTATAAGAGGAAGTATAAAAACAGCAGTCCAAGGGACCTGGCAAGGCAATCCTCCAAGAAATGCTATTCAAATATTATGATAAGCTCTGTTAATTAGTAGATTAGACAGGTTTGGATCTACAAAATGCAAGCATAACTAAGTAAACCCACACCCCCAATCAACCAAGCCATGATTATTACTTTGATACAACACTACAGGGCATTCAGCATCTATGTAAGTCTGGTCACCAATGGGAACTAGTACTACCCACTCTGCCTTACGGTATCAGTACCTGCCCTGAACTCAGCACTTCTCAGCCCTTGTCAGGTAGATGAAATACTGGTGACATCTGCATCTACCCCGTGTTCTTTATCAATATGATCACACCATGTCCTCACTGGTTTAGACTCATCCCTTCTCCTTCTCCTTGACCCTATGGATGTCCCTGACTGTCTCAAGCTGGGCACCTACGCCTGCCTACTTGCTGGTGCCTCTTGATTCGATCCGAGACATGTTTTCTAACTTAGAAATCAGTACTGTGGCTTCTCCATGTGATGATTTCCATGATGTCCAGCTAGAGGCGAGAGAAGGTAGCTGAACATTACAGATCCATCTGGTACAAACATCCGCCTTCCTTTCTGTCCAAATGCTACTTCTCTCTGTGATCTGAAGTCTCCCCCCGTCCCCAAATCCCACATGGGCACTGATGATCTGAATGGCTGACTAAAACTTCAGGATTATGAGGAATCTGAATTTCTGCAGCTGGCAATCCAAATTTATCTCACATTGTCTTTGGAGCCCTCAGTAGCCCCGTGGCACCCACCCCTGTATTTGAGCTAACATCATTGTGACGGTGGACCAAAACTTTTGGCACTTATCATTTCAGAAGCCAGGAACTTTCACCCACCCCGAAGCCTTCAGTGCTGTCACCTAGAACCTATGGCAGAGAGTCCTTGCTTTGCTCTAACTCACCCATATTAATTGATTTATTAGGATGTGACCTACAGAGAAACTGGATCATATTTGAAGCTACTGCCGCTCGTTTGGCTCAGAAGGAACCAGGAACGGTGCAGTGTTTGGGCACCCCCATTTGGATGACACTCTCCTTCCTAGTGATGGAGATTCACAGAAGCTAGATAACCCTCCTCTTTCTCTCTCCATCTATTTTTACTCCCCTCCATTCTTTCCCTTCTCTTTAGGGTTTGCAGACTGTTCTTTTATGAAGGTCTTGAAAGGTTTTAGAACTAAGAGGGATGCAGATAAGTCAGCTAAATTCATCCCTGTGAACCTGTCCTTTAACAGTACCAGGAGATGCACTCTCAGAATGATGGAAGAGACACACCCTTTCTGCCCTGAACACTCCACTAGGCATTTGCCATTGTCTGTGTATAAAGATTGTTGAGATGCTTGTACAGGCACAGCTATGTTCTTGCTAATATGTGGGCTGCATGTTTACTCTAACAAGATTCTAGTCCTTATAGAATGTTCTAGCCTATGACAAATATTTAGAATTAGTATTAATTTTTTATAAAGGAAGTTATTTATTTACTGTACATCCCACCCCAATCGGATTTTCCCTTCCCTCCTCTTCACTCAGTCCCTCCCTCTTGCCTACTCTCACCCCCATTCATCCCTCCTTCCCTTTTCCCCAGAAGGGGATGCTCCCATGGACATCAATCAGCTACAGCAAATCAAGCCACAGCAAGACTAGGCGCATCCTCTTCCACTGGCATGAGACAAGGCAGTCCAGTTGGGAGGGGATCTGAAAGCAGGCAGTGTAGTCAGGGACAGACCTTGCTCAGGCTTTAGGAGCTCCACGTGAAGGCCCAGCTGCACAACCGTTACCCAAAGGAAGTGGGAAGATGCAAGCGCTAGAAAGTGGAAGCTTCCATGGTCCCTTACCTTCCATGGGACCACAGGCAGTAATGGTGCTGTGAGCACAATCCATCCATTTCCCCAAGAATCTACCTTCCTAGGACATGTGAGCACTAGAATCTGGAACAGCTACTACTTTATAAATGAACATATGAATGAACCATTGATTCAGATGATCCCCTGACCTCTGATAACAAAGGTTTTGATGAACATGCAAAATGCACGTAGAATCCAGGGAGGAAGCTGAGGAGATTCCCAGTTATGGCCTCTGAGTCAGATGAAAGTGAAGATTTATGCACAGAGACCAAAGTTAGTTCCCTATCCACACACACACACACACACACACACACACACACACACACACACACACACACACGGAGAGAGAGAGAGAGAGAGAGAGAGAGAGAGAGAGAGAGAGAGAGAGAGAGAGAGTCTATAAATGCTGCCTTAAGCAAGTATATTGTATTTTTCTCACATAAAAAGAAGGCTGGCAGGGGGAGTGGGGTGAACTCAGAAATGTAGGTGGGAAGCTAATAATTGCCTCTTCCCCTTCCTGTGACATACAGCCTGAGAAGGTCACACCTTAGGCTGCAAAGGAGATGTCAAGCCTTTAAGTAGGCAGACAGTCAGTGTAAATGTTCCCCTCAGGGGCAACCTGGCTTGTCTCTTATCACCTCTATATTTACTTGGACAGAATTCTTAAAGAACAAAATAACCTTTAGCATTTTAGGATAATCTTAGGCTCACAGGAGCAATGAACAGAAAGCAGAGAATTCCCATCTCTGCCTGTCTGGACCCAAGGACAGCCTTGCTCCATTTGTGTCCCCCACCAGAGTTACTCACTTGTTAGTGTGGGAAGCCACATTCTATATTCTCATCACCCAGACCCACAAGCTGCCACAGGGCACGCACTTTGGGTCACCAATCTATGTGCTTTCACGACCACCACTGCAGCATCAAACTGATGTTTAAAGTGTATTCTAACTCTAAGAATCCCCTGCATCCAATCCCCTGCAGCCCCTGGCCTCTCCTCATCTCTAGCCCTGCCATGTTTTCATAACAGCCCCCTTTACCTTCTCAGAACATTGTGTTTTGAGAATTACATGGTCTTCACAGGGCTGAGTTACCCCAGTTTCCACATCCACCAAGCAATCAAATTGCTTGGCAGTGAAGGGTAAGTGCAGTAGATGTTTTCTTAATTGATTTTTGTGTAATCATATCTCCTCATTTACTTTGAGGCATTGGCCTGGAGGGCAACTGCTGGACCGAAGGGCAGGCCCTGAAGACATTGGTAGAAGAAGACCACTCATTTGAAGCTGACTATATGAAGGTATAATGACATGTCTCTAGCATCAAAGTTTCACAGGAAGCCAGTGCTCTGACCTGCCAGCATGGCTGGGCCTTTTGGGAACCCCAGTCTATTTCTTGTTTGCTGCGCTCATTCTGCAGGCTGGTGAGATGAGGGTCAACAGGAGATGGCTTTTGCAAACATGTCTTTCTTGAGTTCTTTTGTTCTCTTTATTGCTCCAAATTTCAAAACTATAAGGCTATATGTCAATGGTGGGACTTCCCTATTATGGCCAAGGCCATTTCCAGCATGTGCACCCAGATGAATACACACACTCCACTACCACCACCACAAAATGAACAAACAAAACAAAACATATCGCCAAAGGCTGTGGAGATTGCTTATTGTGCTAGCACAAGGACCTGAATTTGGATTCTAAAAACACACACTTAGCAAGCCACATGTTTTATTTTATGCTTGTATTTGCAGCACTGGGAATTTCCAGGCAACCAGACAAATCTAGTCAGTGAGCAGCAGGTCACTGAGAGACTTCTCCTCTAGAACCAATGCAGATAACTTCTGAAGAACACTCCCAGGTTGCCTTCTGTCCTCCACACACATATTTACAAGCAGACATGTGCCCCACATACACATATGCACAAAAGATGCCCAGACAACTGCACTGGCCCAAGAAATAGCAATGAAAAAATATACTTCCAACTTGTCTTGAAACCATCCTGAGTCTTTCTATGCCCATCCCTTCCTCTCTGAAGGCCATCCCTGGCTTGCCCTCCTCTCCCTTCCTCTGTTAAGGCCATCCCTGTCTTGCCTTCCTCTCCCTTCCTCTCTGAAGGCCATCCTGGCTTGCCCCTCCTCTTTAAAAGCTTGGGATCACAGTGACAGATCTTCCCAGCCCTGGAGAGAGCAAGGAGGGATTGGCCTTGCCAATACTTACTGACTTTATGTAGTCATACTTATAGCTTGTGTTTCCAAGTACAAGTAAATATATATATATTTCAGTGGAAGGGAAGGCTCTTACATAGGAATGGCTTCTAGTGTCCCAGGCATCTTCAACCACAGTAGCTCTGATACATTTGGTGATTTGTGTTTAGTTTTTGGAAAGAATGGAAATTAATGTATTATTCTTCTTAGAATAAGTTGGGAGATAATTCATGGGAAATAAAGACAAATGCTATTTTAGACAAATATCTATCAACATAACTGGAGGGATTTTGACACAGGCTGATAAAAACCCTGTATTTGAAGCAATAAAAACTCATGAGTCAGAGAAAAATAAATAAAAACAGCTGCCACTTCGTCATGTTGTCCTACTTCTGTAGACAAAAAAAAACAGCCAGGGCTAAGGCTCTCCTACGAGGAGAATGAGGTTTCCCAGGATCTCTGTAAGTGGTCAATCTGTAGTCCATTTGTGTTGTGATGGACCAAGGTCACTTTCAGATCCCAGGACAGAAAAGAGAAAGACGCATACTACAGATTCAAAAATATCAGTTTGGGGTTGAGAAAGAGGGTTGATAAGCTGCTTCCCACTCTTCCTGTTCTGGGCATAAGGAGGCACCAGCAGCCCTGGAGAGAGCTGTCCATGCTCCCTCCCACCATTGCTTTCTTAGGACTCCTTCCTCCAGGTTTGCTATAGTCATCCTCTCTCCTCTCTCCTCTCCTCACCTCTCTCCTCTCCTTGCCTCTCTCCCCTCTCCCCTCTCCCCTCTCCCCTCTCC
>NC_034608.1:34472148-34479195 GCF_900095145.1 Mus pahari
CACACACACACACACACACACACACACACACACACACACCAGAGCTTCATCTGAATTAGGAGCTGTGTGTTCACTTAGAGTGAGAGTGCATTCTCTTCTTTCCTAATGTTTAAATGTTTACTATCCAAGGTATCATAGAGCCATTTTGAGTGAGTCCATAATGTTCTATGAGCACCCCTAACCCCACTACTGTCTCAGCTCTGCCTCAAGTTTCATGTCACCTTTTCTTCTACGGTTTTGTGTTTCTACAAAGTCAAGGACCTGGAAATGAGAGAAAAGATGGTGTTTTTTGTTTTGTTTTGTTTTGTTTTGTTTTGTTTTTTGTTTTTCATTCTGAAACAGACTGAGTTTGCTTAATGTTTATTTCTGTTTACGAAGGTGATCACTGAATATGTATGTTTTTTATTCACCTACAGGACCAGGTATCATGGGTTTCTAAGACAGCTTTGCACAATTGTATTTTCTCCTGAGCATGTGGCTAAATAATCTATACTGAATATACTAAAGAAATTCCATGAACTTTATATAGCACAACACCTACCTGGACTCTATTGCATTCAATACAGTACCCACTCCACACCTGCTGTGTCCAGAATGACACCCAGTAGAATGCCCACATGACACCTACCCTATGCCTGCTCTATTGAAATAGTGTCATGAATAAAGTGAAGATGCAGCCATGCATAATTTCAACATTTTTCAGGGTTAATTTCTTTCATTTTGTCTCCACCGTCAGGCCCCATATTTCCACACCAAACCACACAATTGTCTGTGTATCTGAGCATGCCCACATGAGTTCTAAGTAATCAGCTCTGTTCTGCCTGCAGGGGCTTCATCAGTCTGTGTCTATGGAGCTGGCACAGTTGACTCTGTGAATATGTACTCCTTTAGAGATGTGTCTTTATGAAAAGTGTCATCTTACACAAGCATATTGCTCTCCACTCCCCTGATAACACAGGGAACCAGCAGAAGAGTCTCTGGGAGTGAGGGTCCACATTGATTGCTGGCCAAGCAGGTTAGCTAAATCATGCTCCTGGCATCCCAGTGTTCCCTACCAATGTCTCAGAATGAATCAAGGAGTAAGAAACCCTGAACCACCCACCCCAGCAAGGACACTGAAAGCAAGAGAGAGGCCCTCAATTGCTGAGGGGTCCCAGTCCCAACTCAACCCCCAACACTGACCATCTCCTTCTTAATTTCCATCCCAGACCTCCCTATATAACAGGAGGGACTCAGGGAGCCCTCCCTATTCTCTTGAACTTGAATACCATCAATATAGTCCTCTCCACCCCACCCCACTCCCCAAAAAGGAAAGAAAACTGAAAATTTGCTCTAATGAGTTCATTAAAATGTGGCTTTTAACTTCAAACTTCACCCTAATCCAGTTGGGCACCATCTGTGTGTGTGTATAAGCTGATAGAGTCCCCAGGACTTATGAAAACAGCAGAGAGCTCACAAGGCCCCAGCCCAGCAGGAAGGAAGGAGGTATCTGAAGGCTACAGAGAACCCTTCCTTGCTTACATTCCAGTCAGGACCATCTAACACCAGAGCCCAAGGGAACTAACTTTTGTCGTTACAGATACACAGACAGTAACTTTTTAAAAGTGGCATCCCAGCAAACTGCCAAAAGGCTTAAACCAAAGACATGGTGTTCAAAAGAGCTAGTGTTCACAGACAGCTGCTGAAGGCCGGCCTGTGCAGCGGCGAGCTGGTCTCCCTCACGCAGGAACGCTTACACAGCTTTGGATGGGTCCCTTTCATAAGTACTCAGTTTGACAGGCCTCTCCTAACTGATCTGCACATCTGGCTGGTGGGACTGGCCTGCAGGAAGAGCTGTGGGAAGATAGTCTTCTGACAAGAGCTCCCTAAGCACACCATTAGAGGACCTCGCATTTTACTGAAATACTGTTTTATGCATTCCAAAGGGAAGCAGTGTTCTTTGGTGCTAGCAGTACGTGATTATGGTGAAGTTGGCATGTGTCTCCCTCCTGTCAACTTTAAGGCTGTGATGCCTGCTTTTGTGTGTCACTCTGACTGGACTGGGAAATGCCACAGAGCTCCTTAGTCAGTAAAGAAGATGGGTCTTCGATAGCTGGGAACGATGGGAGTAGAGAGAAAAGAATGAAAATGAAGAAACTGGTCACAGGATGTGCACTGGGGCCAGTGGCAGGTGTTTGGCAGGGAACAATTGTTCAAGCTGCATGTTCTATACTGGTGCCACCCAACATACCTGCACTGGGTCACAAGAAAGGGACCCGTCTTCCAAGGAGCTGAGCATCAGCTACAGCTAGGGCAGATCAGCCTTGGCCATACTTCTTGATCTGCCACCTGAAGGCATATCTCCCAGGAGATGACATTTATACAGATCTCTCTTCCCAGGACCTCTTGTTCTACAGTATGCATTGGAAATACCTTGAGTTACTCTACCATGCAGCCCAAAGTGGATTTATCTGGGGGTAATTGCGCTTAGGTTGAAGAGTATTTACACTTTGCTATTCTCACCGAGAACTTAACGTCTCAAACTATGGACACCAGTATTGTGGCAACACAACTCATTTCCCACAGCCCTCCATGAAGCAGCAGCTGGATCAGCCCCTGCCATGTTTTCTCATATAGCCTCCATTTCCTAAACACATGATAACTCTCTGAAATCACCCCCTTCCACAGGGACCCCTGGCAGTGCTGTAGATGAGCCACCTGTGAGTCGGTGGAGGAGTTGGATCCTCCAACCAGTCTGGCTTCAAGCTGCTCTAAAAACCAAAAGACTTAAATTAATTTGTATGTATACAGAAAACAGATTGGGGTTAGGTGAGTGACTGTTCCAGTTTTGAGTCTTTGACTTCCTGAAGCCCCAGGTTAAGACTTCAGTAGCAGCTGAGTCTTTTACCCATCTTAGCTTTTTCATGATTACTACATGCTAGAGTGATTACTTTGAGATTTTGCAAGAAGCTTCTGTAACACAGTCATGGGTCACCCAATCATATTCCACCACTCCCAAACACACTGGACAAGATTTGTGTGCAGCTGTGACAAATTGCAAACAGCCTATGTTGCTTCTTGTCTCGGGTGTGGGACATTTCTTGGTTCTATCCCACAGCTTCTCATCCTCATTATGTCTACACAAATCATCTTACTGATGCTCACCCACCTCCACAACCTACTCCTTCTGTTGTGGCCAAAATACCAAGTGCCGGGTGACTCTACCTGGCAAGATACGCTCATGGCCCCGGCCTTCATCCTTGCTTTAGGTTTCTCATTGAGTGCAAGCCAATGTGCTCTGCACAATGGATTCTGCTATGGTCTTCAGTTTGTGTTCTCAGCTCTGCCTTGTCCTCTCAGAGGGAGGTGGGGTATGTGGGGGGATGCACTTCCAATCCCCACAGTGTCAACTTTCCTTTGACCCACAATATCTGTGAACAACTCAGCCACAATGTCATCAGCACCACACTCTGGAGATTCTATTTAGATGTCACTTGTTCAGGTAACTCCAATCCCCTGCAGCCACAACTCACACTCCTTACTGCTGTGTTTCTATTTTCATTATCTCTAGCTTTATGTTCATTGTAGCTGTATGTAGAATGACTGTAGAATGAATTCTCAGAGGTTTGGCACCTACTCAGACAGTTGGAGCCTAGTATGAGCTCCTCAAAATCATTTCCAACTAATATTCTCTACCATTACCTCCATTTTATCATTTAATTAAAATGTTGTGATTATATATATTTATAGATACCATGCAAAAGATGATATATCGAAATATATGAGTATTATACAACTGCATTGACTTAACTCATTTATGCAAGGCCTATCATAATTTTCATTTTATTTTGTGGTGTGAACACTGACCACATCTTTCTTAGCAGATTTTAAAGGCACAAAACAAAGAATGGTCTCTCTTATTGCTCTCAACTGAAAACTTTTTTTCCCTATTAGGAGTGTACATGCCGCTCTCTTCAAAATCATTTAACGACTTCCATAGAGTTTGGTATTTCCATGTGTAACCTAACCATACCTCCCATTTCTGATGGACACACACTCACTTGGTAAACAGTTATCCAATTCCCAAGTCATTGAGACTACAGGCTGGCATGGCAGGTTTAAAACGGCATCTTAAAATAACAATTCCATGTTCACCTGCAGATTCATCCTCATAGTCTATGAAACACAGTAAATGTTATTCTTATTGGCTCAGATTAAGACCTGTGCAAATTGAAAATTTTCTAAGTGACAGATGGGCAATTAAAATAGTCACTTTATTAATAAAAATCCAGTTGTATTTGGAAGTGTACCCTCTAGTTGTGCTGTGAATAATTTTTAAAGTCTAGCTTTGAGGAATAATAATATTTGATTTGAGAGCGTATAAATCCTTGCTTCCTGGTATCAGACGCTCTTAACATCTGTTAATTCTTTTAAAGAGTGATCTTTAGATGCGCTTCAAGTCAGCACCTTGTTCATGAGTAAGGACTAAGTGCTATGGAATAGATAGAAAGAGAACAACCCAGAAGCTGGAGTTAGCCTGGGAATAGGATGGATTCCCAGAACCATTTCTAAAAAGGGGGGTAGTTACACACTTGAACTTTAAACATCACCTAAAGTATGATAGGGGAGAGATAATATATAAAAATGCTTTCATCAGCACCGCGTGTTTGGGCTCTACTGACTAGTCAACCATGAACTGTCACCATGGATATGAGGAAGTTTGGCTGACAGCTGTCACTGTGCATATGTTAAAGCATGGCTGTGGGCTGTCACTGTGGATAAGTGGAGTCATGGATGTGGTTTGTCTTCCTGGATATATGGAAGTGAAGCCAGAAAAGTACCCATCATATTAAATCATGTCCTGTCCACACTGTCTATTGCTTGACTTTCATTGTCAGTGGTAGGATGGGGCCAGGTTGGATGAACAGGACTCAGTGCTAAGTGTCACTTTGTGCGATCAACAATATCGTGTGATCTGTGATTAGAATCCGTGGTTAGTGGAGAAATCTGTTCATAGCTTTCTTGGATGTCTTTGATCCCAGAAGCATTTGGGAAAGTTCTTTGGATACAAGCATGCAGTAAAGATCTGGGGAGATGGTTTGGTGGGTAAAGGGTTTTGTGTGAAGACCTTAATTTGGATTCCCAGAACTTAAATTTTAAAACAAAGTTATACATGACAAAACACATCTTAATCTTGACTCTGGGTGCTGAGACAGTGGAACCCTGGGAATATGATAGTCAGCTAATCTGGGTCCAGTGAAAGCCCTTGCATAATACAATAAGGTATACAGGTATGGAGAAAGACACCAGCTTTCTATAGCTGCTCTTTATTATGTACATGTACAAATGAGTACATCTACCCACAAATCTATTCAACACACACACACACACACACACACACACACACACACGCACATTTTAAATCCTAAAGCTTCATTCAGCCATGGTCATATATACAATCAGTAGTTATCTCTAAGCCTGAGCAATGATCAGATAAACTCAGGTGGGAGGGATTTACCAGTAGAGACTCTTAAATGATACCACACCCTTTCCTGCTCATTCTTACACAGTAGCATAATTTCTGCATAACAAGGGGACTACACAAAGATGATATCATGTTAATTGCTACAAAATGTTTATCTGGGGCCTGGCCTGGTACCACAGACCTGCTGCTTGGGAAGCTGAGGCAGGAGAATCTCAAGTTCATGAGCTAGTTGAACTGCAGAGCAAATTCAAACCCAGTCTGAGTAATGTAGTAGGGTCTATCTTAAAACAAAAAGTCAAAAGAGTGCCAGAGACAAATCTCAAAGGCAGAGCCCCTGTCTGGCATGGATGAAGTTCTAGGTTCAATTCTCAGAACTGGATAACAACAAATAAACAACAAAGAAAATAACAACAAAAAGAACTCAGTCCATGTGGGTTTCTAACTTACAATAAAATTAAATTTAGTTTCCTAGATGGGACTTAGAATTCTACCCTTGTTAAGATAGGATTTTTAGTTTACAAACTGCAGAGATTATATAGCTTCCACTGTAGGTAGTGCTTTAAAGAGTTAAAAATACTCCTTTCTTAGAAAGCTGCAGCAGTTGCTGCCTGCTCTGGGAAACAAGGCATTTCTATGTTGCCAGCAGCACAGCTCCTCATGCTCTAGCTCTCTGACATGAGTAATGCCCTAGAGAGCTCACATCCAACTCTTCCCCTTTGCTTCTTGACTGCCATCTCTCCTCAGATGCAGAGTTCAAACCTCATGCAAGCTCCTGCCCTAGCCCTTTAACCACAGAGGATGGAGGGCACGCTTGAGTAGTGGGAAGCTGCTCACAGTCAGCTTTTTCTTTTAGGGGGAGAAAGAGCTAGAAAAACCACAGGTTTCTTATTCAGATGCTCATAGCCCATCTGCTCTCAGATTCAGGTTCTTCTGCAGCTTTGACTCAGAAATTTCTAAAAATCATACATTCCCACTTGTAGTTTTCAGATAAAAGGTCGCAGCTCTTGGATGGCCCTCCTATCTTTGGGGATCACTGTCTGGTCCTTTTAGCACTGTGTGGATGTGGTCTATATCACTGCCACTGCCTATGCAGGAGACAGGGAAGTGCGACAGAACCAGCACAATCTCCCAGAGCAAAGCCCTTGTCTGTCATGAGAATAACTTCACTGGGTACAGCATATTATGTTGACAGTGGCCTAGGCTTCCTAAAATTCCATGTAATCATGGTTAACTATGGAGCTGGGGTAGAGAATTTGTCTCCATGTCTAGAATGCTGGATTTGCTTCAAACAGAAATACTTTGACTAAATCAGAAACTAGATGCTCTTAGGGAGATGGTCAGAGCTAAGATCAGCACAGGAAGACATCTGTATTGCTTACTTGCACTTAGGACCACACGATGGAGTGCTGGATCCCAGAAGCCAGGTGTCTCATGTCTTGAGTCTCATACATGATGAAAGTGTCAGTTTTCTTTTTTTTTTTTTTTTCTTTTTTATTATTATTTTCTTTATTTACATTTCAAATGCTATCCCGAAAGTTTCCCATACCCCTCCCCCCACCTCTGTTCCCCTACCCACCCACTCC
>NC_034608.1:34479206-34482273 GCF_900095145.1 Mus pahari
GAACACCCCTCCTCGGGCGGGGACAGGTGCCGGTGCCGGGTCAGCCTGGGGACTGCCGCCAGGCGAACACCCCTCCTTGGGCGGGACAGGCGCTGGACGACTGGGCGAAAGTGTCAGTTTTCAAACTCAGCTTACACACTGCCCAAAGTAGTTACAAGTATGTCTGTAATAGGGAACTCTGTCTGTGTTGTAGCCCACTGAGCTAAGAGACTGGTCTTCCGGGAACATGCACCACAACAGCTATGACATGTTATGACATGGACTCCCTTCCATGATGGATCATGTGAACTCAGCTCCATTCTCTCTTTCCTTTCAGGTCTGATAACCTGAGTGGAATCTAAAGAGACAGACTCTAAGTTGCATGTTCAGATTTGACTGTATCACCTGTTTCAGTTTAGTAGGTCTGACTAGGCATAACCTCTCACCTCTGTCATGTAAATCTTCCATGGTGCCACAAGCATGTGTGAGATGGGGTTTGCATAGCACTGTGTAGTAATCTTACCAAGTTTTATGCACACAGTGACAATTTGAATGAGATATCCACTGTAGACCCTGGCATTTGTGTACTAGGTACCCCGTTGCTAGCTCTGTTTGGGTAGCTTTAGGAAATGTTGTCTTGCTAGAAGAATTGTGTCACTGGTGTAGTCTTTGAGAGAGTGACCATTCATGTTATCTTGAAGATACTCTGTGCTTTCTGCTTGCAGTTAAAGATGAGATCCCTCAGCTTAGTGTCCCAGTCGCATGGCTGCCTGCTGTCATAATTCTAGGGAGGGTAGTGATGGACTCTCATCCCTTGGGAACCGTAAGACCAAATAAAGCCTTCCTGCTGTGATTTGCCTTGCTTATGGTGTTTTATCTCACCAACAGGAAAGTAACTAAGGCACTAAATTTCCTTCCTTGTGATCAGCATGAACTAAAGTGAATCTAGATTTAAAGAAAATTAGTTTTGCATTTTTTGGGGGGACCAGTTTTTACCACATCATCTCAGATGTGCTGGAAGTCTCTATATAGACCAAGATGGTGTCAAGCCCACAAAGATCAACCTGCCTCTGCTGCCTGAGTATTCGGGTTAAAGATGTACACAACCAGGCCTGCCCAACAAAATTTATGTTTTACATGTTATAAGTGTATTTAGTGTATGCTTATTCTAGTTGGAATGCTTTCCAAACTATCAGGTCATGATAGTAACTACATTGAATACAAAATATTATTGTGACAGTGGCCTGGTCTTCCTAAACTTCTGTGTAATCATGCTTTAACTATGATGTTATGGAGGAGAGAGACCAAAACTATTAGGTCTCAATCTTTTCTTCATGGTTTCAATGATCCCTTGGAGGCACAAGCTACAGTGTTAAGACTTTTAGTGTCTTGTTTTTAATCTCCATTGTGTCATGCACAGATAAAATCCTTTATTACACTCGAAAAAGGCTAATATTTTCTGCACTTGACCATAAAGCTTCACTAACTAACACGTATCCCATGACTGTGAACATTCATGGGTAATTCCTGTTTCCACTGTGGTTCTTTATTAATCTGATTTTATACTGTACTAAAAAAGTCCAGTATCAGTCATTTATGGCTTGTTTCTGTGCGATACTTATAAAAGGGACACTGATGCCCATGTAAAGTTTGACTGTGATGGTAGGCGTTTTAATGCAATAATTGAAAATAATAAAACTGCATTTGGCTGCCCCTGTGCTCATTTTCAGGATGAAGGCAGCAAAAATTATATGTTTAAGATCTTGTGGAAATTATAATCAACTTAAGAAAATATTAAATTCATAATACAGAGTATCTGAAAGCCAGCTCCAGGGGAGAAACACAGAAAGTATAAATCATCTGAGACTGGTACCCAGGACTAGCCAGGGAGATCTGAAAGTTCATGCTGATCACAAGAAGGAAGGAAGTTTGCCTGAACACATACAGCCCAAGGAATTACACATCTGGTAAGCTAAGGGAAAGTCTACTCAACATGAAAACTTTTCATCCATGTTCATTGAAAGAATATGGATGGCCTCTGGTCATTATCAGAACAGGGGAATGTTCTGGGCCATATCTATCATTTTCCTTATACAAAACAATGAGTATAAGGGCCCTCATTCTGAAAATAACAGCTATGAATGAGTAAATAGCCCATTCAGAATAAACTTAGCATTTTGATTCCATCCTTAATTGCCAAGATTTTTTAACCACAGATGCTGAGATGCTTGGAATACTTCATATCATACCTGGTCTGTGACATGCCACCAACCCCCTTGTCATCAGCTGCTCTTTGAACCTTCACTCTCTCATATTAGGCATAGCTGACATTCCCACGTAAAGCAGTGTAGTATCCTGCAGGGCTGGCTCATATTTCAGTTACTGTTCCATATCCCCATCAGTACACATTCTGGTACTAAGAACAATTAAATGACAAAGAAATCACTTATACTGTGACTAACTTGTGTGGTGGAATTCTTAGGAACAGGCTAATCCTTGCTGAACAAACGGATAGAGTCCCTGGGAAGAGCAGAAGTGTCAAAATCCTGTCTTCCTATTTACTGTTTTATAAATGGGAATATTTCAGATTACATAGGTGCCCAGGCATTTGAAGAAACACCTTTTGACAAGTTCCAAGTGGGTTAAGGTGACACAAAGATGCTCTGAGGACTTGGAAATTAAAATGTCACAAAGGCATGAATTTAGCTGTCAAATCTTGTCCTATTATATGGCCTTAACCACGTGTAGTTTGTTGTGTATCAAGTATTTTTAAATGTAATTTTTCTGATGGATTCTCACTGTAAAGTTGGCTAGCAGATGAAGTATGTAAGGTTTTACTTATTTACTTTCTATAATTTACAGTTTATATCTTGTGTAGAATGAATTACCAGTGGTATAGATCCTCAATATATAGCAAGTTTTCTCATATGGAAATCCTGTCTGAACCATAGTTTTCATTTATTTATAGGGATACATACATAGTTATAGATCAGTGTTCCTTGTGCGAGTCTCTCTCTCTCTCTCTCTCTCTCTCTCTCTCTCTCTCTCTCTCTCTCTCTCTCTCTCTCTCTCTCTCTCTCTCTCTCTC
>NC_034608.1:34482543-34485675 GCF_900095145.1 Mus pahari
AGGGATGCTGCTTACTGGCTTGCTCCTGGTGGCTTGATTAGAGGGGTTAGATATATAGGATGTATTATGTTTTTTCCTCTCCTGATTTCAGTGGGAAAGAGATATTCCTCACCAGAACCACCTGAAGAGGTTATGTCATGATCCAAGGTGTGTCCAAATCAGAATGTTTTCACATTCATACATTAGGGCTAAGCAGTGGTGGATTTACTCCAGAGAGATGTGTATGTGGCTATTGGCATGTGACTATCTCCAGCCTTTTGTGGCCTGGCATTGTACTGCACTAGTGACATGGCAGTTAAATGAACTCTGAGTTCTGCTGATGTAGATTCAATGCAATATAGCTTCCTATCACATGGAAACAGTGTCAGAACACTTACCTAAACACAGTCCCCAGCCACTGAGCATTCACAACCATCTTGTGTATGTTCCCAATCCTCAGTGTATACCTATGCCTCTGGCCACAACCACTCCAGTGTCTCTATCATCTCATTTTATCAAACATCCAAATGCAATCTAAAAACCTAAAGCCCCTGGAGCTTACTTCTGTTCAGTCAGTAACTCTCCAGACTTCACTGTTGGTATTCCAAGCTTGTCCTTGTTCATTGCTGAGTCGTGTTCTGTGCAATAGGCTCAGCTTGGGTATCGATGACACCTGACAGCTTCCATGAGTGAACAGAGGTGCTTCAAACCTGGTTCTAACTGTGATATTGTTATGTGATCACAGGGAATCGTTTTCCCGAGACAAATATCCAGATGGCCACTGTTGGTTCTCAGGATAGCTGTATATTTAGATTTTAGAATAAGTCTCCAAGTTGCTTCCAAGAGCAGATGCTGTGGTTTGCCTTCAGAAGTGGCCAGCCATTCCTTCCGTCTGCAGATCTGCCAGTATCTTGTGTTTTCGCAAGTTGTTTGTTGGCGTATTCATTCAAATATCTCTTATTTTTATATGTCACTCTGTTTCTATTTAAATTCCTTACTACACAGTCATCTTGACCATTTTTCATAGTCATCATGTCATACACTTTCTATAGAAAATGTCGGCTTCTATCACGTGCCTACTGAGCATACTCACAGTCAGCATTTACCTCTGAGCTGTCAATTTCATCTTTTTTATGTACGTAAAGGTTTGTCTTATGTGTATGTGTATGTGTATGTGTATGTGGTCATATGAGTTTATGAGCTCCATGTGAATACAGGATCCTGCACAGCAGAAGAGGGCATAAGATCCCCTGGAATTGGAGTTTCAGACAATTTTGAGCAGTGATGTGTATGGTTAGAATTGAACCTGTGTCTTCTGGAAGAACAGTCAGTGCTCTTAATCACTGGATCATCTCTCCAACCCCAGATGTCAGCTCCTTTTTTATATCCATGGGGCACGTAATTTACAAACACCCTCTTCTGGTGTATACCTCCTCATTCCACCTTTGCATATGATCTTTCATGCAGCAAATATTTCTTATTTCTAGAGCCTGTTTACCCAATTGTTTTTGGTTTGGTTTTTGTTTTGCTTTAGCAAAAATTGGATATAGTAGGAAAAGTCTAGGGGATTATTTGTTAATGTTAGATTATTCCCTGCTTTTTCTAAACATTCAGAGCTTGATTATAGGTTTAATTATTTATTGTCTGAGAAGAGATACCCCCACCTGGCCTGTGCATGCCTGATGGTTAATTTGATTACAAGCAGGGTTGTTCTTTCCCATGCATTGTATTGGTATGGTTAAAATCACCAAGTGTGGGCAGCCTGTCTTCTGGTTCCTTCTGGGGTACCCATTCTAGTTCCAGGATCCAAGTGTCCCCTTCCATCAACTTCCCATTGGTGACTGGAACTATGTGATAGGACCTCACGTTGGGCAGACACTCTCTCCCTCTACTCTCTTTGCCCTGCAGTATCACTTTGGATATTTGTTTTATTCAATTTTCCATAAATCACTTAGAAATAATTTGGTCTATCCCTCTAAAATCTTGGGGCAATGTTTGTAGAGTGCTGAGGATGGAGTCCCAGGGCTCAAACATGCCAAGTAAACAATCTGTCACTGAGCAGCCCCCAATCCAAAGTGGGCTTTTTCACAGCAGTCTAATTAAACTGAGGAGCCATGTGTGAGAGTTGGGGTCGTTTTAGCTGTCAACATTCTCTGGAGAACACAGTGGCATCTCTCTGTGTTTTGATCCTCCACAGGATCAGGTAAGTAAATAAATCCCATACACCTAGATTAACAAAGGTTGGTCTCAATGAGCTCACTAGCTCATTGTGCATTGCTGGTTCAGGGGAATAGAATAGCACTCTGTTCTCTCATGTAGCAGCCTGTAAACGCATCCAACTGGCTTCCTGGTTTTAGCAGTTTATCTGCTAATCCTTTGTGACTTTGCTTTAGGTCACCCTTGAGTAGAGTCAGGCTCATGGCCCTTTTTCCATTTGGATGTTTGATTATGCTTTTTCTTGTGAAACAGTCAGCCTCAGACAACAAGTTTGGGAAAATACTGGAACTCAGTCAGGAGAAAAAGGCCATTGATCCAGTGCTCAGTTTCCTTTGTGTCGTATCTGTTCTTGGGATCCCTCATTCTCTTTGTGTTGGGTCTAACCATGGGGATCCATCACTCAGGACCTGGGATCACTGAGTCTGTTTTAGAGGTCCACTGCTGAGTTCTGCCATGCATTGTGTGTATTCTTAGGATCAGTCACTCAGTTCCCAGTGTGGTACCTATGTTCATGGGGATGTCTCTGTTCACATACTGTTCTGCACATGCTGTGACCACATGGTAAGGAACAGCTCCTCTCCCCCTGCCTTACTGAGAATCACTCTTGAGACAATTCCTTCAGGAAGGGCAAACAGTGGCCCCAATATCCACTCATCCTCCTTCCTCCCTAGCTGATGAGTGTGGCCTTACTTGCAGCACAATAATCTTTGCAGGTAAATTTAATATCCTAAGGTTGGGGGTTATGACACCTAGTCTGAGTGGACTGTAAGTGGAGTGATGGTGTTTTTACCAAAGATGGGAGGGGGTCATAGTGTCTGTGATGGTAGTGTGGAAACAGTGGCAAGGATTAGAGGAATATGGCTACAACTTACGGAATTCTAGAAGTGGAACCTCTGCTGATGCCTGACTTTGATCTTTTTTTTTTTTTTTTTTTAT
>NC_034608.1:34485828-34548973 GCF_900095145.1 Mus pahari
AAAGTTTGCAAGACCAAGGGGCCTCTCTTCCCAGTGATGGCCAATTAGGCCATCTTCTGCTACATATGCAGCTAGAGACACAAGCTCAGGGGACATTCAGATCCCTGAAAAAATCTGTGCCTATTGGTTTCCATCCCTAAATTGGCACTAGGTGTATTCTCTAGCAAGTTGATGCAAAACCTTTTTGGGCATCATTTGATAGCATACTGCCATTTTATCTCCTTATTTATTAGTATCATGGGTTATTTTGCAATGATGAATCAATCACCAATTCTTGGGAGAAACTTTTATTAGATCATGTTGTATAATGTATGATCAACTGAACTGTCATAAGTTGTTTTTAAGGATTTGTGTCTATGTTCATAAACAATGTATCTCTATATTTTCCCTTATGATGTCTTTGCATTTTTGATAATAAAGTATTAGCCTCATAAATTGTCCTATGCTCTTGGTTTAGTCTCTGAAGGAGATTAAAGAACTGATTTCAAATTTTCTTTAAACAGACTTATTTTTTAACTATGAAAATTACATTTTCCTGTAGGAACCCACTTAATTCCACTTAAATTGATATGTACGTTTGTGACTGTTACGAGAAACAAAACCAAGATTTGCACTCCTTATCATGCAGTCTTACGAACAAAGACCCATTTGGATCTGCTCTCCCCGGATGCACAAAGTCTTTGAATCTGCTTTCTGCAGGTGTGTACACCCTTTGGATACACTCTTGGTGGATACTGGGACCACTCTCAGTGGAGCTATACAACCAAAACCATGCTGTGACCTCTTGTTTAAAACTCTATCAAGACAAATATACAAAACTCTTTGGGCCAAACTAATTTTTGAAACTAAGTGAGGGATTTAAAACTCAAAGATTTAGTAACCTTGTTGAACAAATGATTTCTCCTGTGTCCTTCCTTCACAGTACATGTCAGGAAAGAGAGAGAGAATAAAAGGTGAGAGAGAGAGCTAGGCAGACAGAGAAAAAGAAGAGAGGGGAGGGAGGGAGACTCTAGACTGAGCTTTACAATTTATTAAATAAGAAAAATAGTAAAGACTTTAAAATACAAAGTGGGACCATAATAGCCCATGTTTATGGAGAAAGGGTGGAGGAGGGCTTGAATCTGGATACCTCAGATATCAGATAAGGACAGCAGGCGTTGGCTCCCTTCCCCCTCCCATCCTGACACCATAACGTTGACTGTCTTACCACCAACCTTAGTTAGAATTTATCACCCTGACAGTTACCAGTCTTCACTCCTTGTTTGACTTTATAGTGTCTCTGCCCAACACCTCAGGGCTCCACAGCCCCTGAGTGTGCAGATGAAATACTTTCCAATACTTCTACTCTAACCAATGGCACACAGATATACAAACCTTGCCCCAAAGACCTTGACCACCTCCCCAGGGGGCATAAACAGCACCCCCTAAGTAGAATCAATTCTCTTAAGTTCCTGGGTGTGTGTTCTTTGTCTGTTGAATGACCAAGATCCTACATACACCCATTAAGTCTGGTTAGCTTCTCCCCTTCAGCCCAGTCTGAGGCACAACACCCTCCATCTGCACCCCTAGAGGAAGAAGCAGACAATGAGAGCCAATGCAGTATTATTTATGTAAGTTGGAAGGCTTCGGTGATACAAGCATATGTAGATGGTAGATAAATAGATGATAAATAGACAGACAGATAGACAGATAGATACTAAGATACATAGATACATAGATAGATTTTTCTCAACAAATAGAATAAACCATAAAAAATTTAAATGTTTGCTCATGGAGGAAAAGAGGAGGAACTGTGAAGGAAGAAAGAAGTTTGACACTTTCAAGCAATTTCTTGTTTTGCACCTTTGGCTGCAGACCAATCAAAATTTGCAACTATTGGGTGGAAAAAAATCGTGTTTTCTAAGCATTTATGAGCAAGATGGTCTATTTGTGAACCCAGGTATGAACTCTTTTTAAGATTTTAAAACACAGTAACTCATCTGTGAGCTGTAAAGGAAAGCACATGAAACGACCAACCCATGTTATGCATGGTAGGGTCTGCTCAATGGGGCTGCCACTGCTGCTGAGTGGATTCTTCTGTGCTGTGAAGCAGAAACACTAGACACTTACATGTTACTTCATTTTTCTTCCCAGAGCAGTTGTAAACAGGGAATCTGGGAGTGGGAAGCAAAGAGATCAGAAGACATGATTCCAAGGCCTCTTGTTAAATTTGAACCAGATACGTCAGAATGAGTTCTTTGCATGTCCGATTTACCACTCCTCCAGAGTGTCATACTCCACTCACATGCAGACACCCCTCTGTCTCTATAGGAGGGACTTGATACATTGAAACTCAGAGAAACAGCCAGCAACGCTGGGGTCAATATCTCTAGTGTGACTTTCCACTCAGAGACAGGGGTCCTTGGCCACAGGACCGACCGCAGGACTGAAGCAAGTACCACAGAGTTTCTCAGGATCCCAGTTAGGCAGAGCTTTGAGGGGTTAGCTTGAGAAAAATCTCAAATTCAGAGGCAGTACCTCTTAACTCCAACAGACTGTGAGCTCTCTATACTAGGCATCACCAGATGTGTCTAACTATGTGAGTTCTGCACAGACAAGAGTCTTCACTGGGGATGCTTTTTCCAGAGGGACACAGCTGTGAGTAGAGACACACTGATTCCCACTGGGTGGAGGCATAAATGCAGCTAAGCATGGTAAGATGCACAGCACAACCTTCTCTGTTTGGTACTCAAGAAAACGTACGCAGGTCCAGCAGCAGCAGCAGCTCTCAGGCTGAAGAGGCTGCAAATACCTCCTTTGAGATTATAATAAACACAGAAAGGTCTACCTGGTCAGACCTGTAAAGTTCATCACTGCACAGCAACATGGCATACCCATGTCAGAAGGTTCTGAGGAATGTTATGGAATGATGGAGTTGGAATCTTCTTCACCTGCAGCTCCACCTGCAGCCTCCACCTGCAGCCTCCATCTGCAGCCTCCACCTGTAGCCTCACCTGCAGCCTCCACCTGCAGTCTCCACCTGCAGCCTCCACCTGTAGCCTCACCTGCAACCTCCACCTGCAGCCTCCACCTGCAGCCTCCACCTGCAGCCTCCACCTGCAGCCTCCACCTGTGACCATCAAGTGCTGTGCCCCTAACAGGAGGGCACACCTCTAGCTATGAAGCTGTCTTATAAAAAGGAAATGAATTACAAACCCCTGAACCCCACTAACAGTTTATACATCCGCCTTAAATCGCTATAAGCATGAAAGAAAACTTCAGAGCAACTCTCCTTCTTAAAAAAAAAAAAAAAAAGAAGCTAGAATAAGAAATGTACAGTATGAGGCTGGCAAGTCATATCCACCAATCGCAGTCACCACTCAAGGGAGCCTTGGTAGTAATTTAGAACATATAGACATCAGAATGAGGGAGGAAAACATGCCTCACATAGTCTGAGGCATATGCCCTGGGTCACAAGGCATAAAGCGGGTGTAAGAATAGCATTGTGTGATGAGGGTATCTCTGATGACAGAGCCTGTCTGAATATCAGTGTATTTCATATCCCAGGACCTGATATACACAACTTATCTCACTCTTATGAATGACCTAGAAGACAAATGACAAGATTCTTCTACCAAGGGTAGAAATCAGGAATATAGAGGTGGTACTGAACTTACCACTGCGTAACCCCAGGTGCTGCCCAGTGCCCCCAGCTACTATACCTAAGGTTTATGCTTCCACCAGACATTTCCCAAGAAAGGAGGATGGTGAATTGTGCATTTCAGACCAAGAGCTATCGATTGCTGAGGGGTAGGGATGTACCATTCAGGAGTCAGGTGTCCTGACCCAAGTGGTCAGGCACAGGAGCTAGTGAGGACAGACAAACACAGACCACGTGTGGTTTGTGCAGCTCCACAGGATTAGGGCTAGAAACAGGGGAAGAGTTAAAGGATGTAAGCTTGCGAGACAACGGGATGACTCACATTCAAATGTGGCCGAGGGATTGTATCCCTGAAAGGAAGAGCATAATTCAAGCTGATTGCGATAGGGAAGGAAGAGGGTGAAGTGAGGTCCATCATCTTGACGCTGAAGGAGATTGTGAGGCAGGAATGACTGCTGTTCTGAGCATACCGCTGGGAACAGGAGTGTAATGAAAAGTCAAACACGCGGTCCCAGACCTGGGCGGATAATTATAGTTTTGACAAGAAAGTGAATAGTTTGGAAAGATAACAGTAAAGTTGAAATAGACTAAAAACTCATTTGAAAAGTTTGTTGTAATGAAATTGACTCCAAGAAAGGGCTTGTAGCCAGAGCCGTGGGGGCCAAGATGAAAGAGGGTTTGCCATACCCTGTCTAGTGCATTCCTAGTCCCAGAAGAGGCAGATAGTGCCAGGAGCTAAAAACTGTTCCAGGTCATAGGGTGTGAGCTATTATGAAATTAGTTTTATTTTCCCTTCTAAATGACTCCCCATCAGGTAAAGCATGTATTTATGCAGATAGTTTGCAAAATACACAAACAAAATTACAGCTTCCAGTTGAGAGCCCTTCATCGGCTTCAATGAGTTGCCATATCTGTTTATATAATTTATCCTGACACACACCCTGTTATTAAAATCCTACTTCACACATAACAAGACAGATAATCAGAGAATTAGGGAGTATCTTATGGCTGTGTGGCAAGCTAAAAGCAAAGTGAGCGTTGAAGCTTGGGCAGTTGCAGAGGGTAGTACAAGAGAAATCATGCATGGCTTCCTGGCTGTAAGCCTGGGGTCCTACTCAAAGTGCAGATCCCCGCACTGGTCATAGGAAGACACACACACCAAGCAGGCTGGGAAATGGGAAGGAGCCTGGAGAATCCCCAGTCATTTCCATGAGAAGAGGCAACATAGACCTTCAAACTGATATCTGTTAGGTAGAACTTGCTGGAAACTGGAGTATATGCTGATACCGCCCAAATTATTATTATGAAATTCTAGCAGGCTGCCTTTATAAATGTTTTTCTGAGTTCAAGAACATGGAGAAATGAGAGCATTAATTGGCTGGAGGAAGAAAGAGCCAAGTTAGCACAGTGCCTCCTTGTACATAATGACTCTTCAGCAAAGTGGCTGGGGATATAAAGAATCAAACAACCTACAAGATGCCATTTCATTTGCAGGAAGGTGGAGTGCTCTTAATACAATTCAAGTCATGTGTAGCCCAAGCTATTATATCTCATTTCTGAAGGGATTAAGCAGATATCAAAGAACCATGGGCACTGGTAAAAGATGAAAGGGTCACAATGGAAAGAGAAGCAGTTCCCGCCATCATTGCCACTGCTACTGCCCCAGGGCAGTTTTAATCACTCCTTCTGTTCCTATCTCATGGTCATGCAGTCCAGGGACCATCCCCATGCCCACCAGCCCAGTCACTCACATACATGTGAGCCACAGAGTCACCGGGTCTCACAATCACACTGTGCAGTGACCAATACATAGCCTTTCCCCATGTTCACAAACATGGCCGCCCACCCATGTGTGTCGCACACAGTCACTGGGTCTTACCTGGACTTCCTCACCATTTTGATCTCTCCAGACAAAGCAAGGAAACAGCAGGAGATCTTACCTTCTGGCTCAAGTTCAACGCAGTAAGTGGTTTAATGAAATAGATGTTAATTTTATAATAGCAGAGGCAGAGACACAGTGTATAACAGCAATACAGAAAAAGAGGTGCCTAGATTTTACCCACAGGGAGGCTGCTTTAAGTGATGTTCTGAGGAGGTGGACCCAAGCTGCTGAGTAAGAATCATGCTACAGAAGGCTGTGAAGCAGGGTCATGGCTCCTGTGCAGAATGGTTTCCATGGAAACCACAGGTTAAGGTTCAGAGAAGACAGGAGCTCAGGGGATACAGTGGACACTGGTAGAGACCCACTGCTTTCAAAAATGGCTTAAACCCTATCACAGTGCTCTGCTTAGAGACTCCCTGATTCTGCTCTGTTCCCATCCACTCTGGCTGCCTCAGGAATGGTTGGGCATTCAGAATGCAAAGCCAGATTCCTCTTGCCCAGTGGCGAAGAAAGCAGAACTCAGGTAGAGGGAACCAACTTTTTCCATCTGTCCTTGACATGGATGTCTCAGATGGGGTTCCACCCCTGCTGAGTCTGAACAAAGGATATGCCAAAGCCAGAGCAGCTGGAGGCTTTTTTACTTTCCAGATGTGGACCTCACACCTGAGGATGAAGCCAGAAAGAGATGGTGAAGAGCTGAGAGAAGAAAGAATCCCAGGAGTGCCAGGGGAGTCCTACAGCTGGGAGAGGGAAGTTCTTTGGAACAGATGACTCAGGCAGAATTTAAAAGTAGGATTCAAAGGCTTGTCCCAGCAAGCAAACACTTGCAGTACAAATGTCAGGAGTGGAGTTTGGATCCCAAGAACCCAAATTAATGAATGGGCATCTTGGCATCTGTAATTCCAGCTCCAGGCATCAGAAATAGGTGGCCCCCAAAGCAAGCTGGTTAAGTGAGACAAGATTTATCAGCAAGCCCTGGTTTTGATTGCTTGATCCAGCCTCAGTGAGTAAGCTGGAAGGATGATGGAAGTCAAGTCAACCTCAGGCCTCCACAAGCACATGTGCATACATGTGCACAAGAACCAGAACATGGGGATGCACATATGCCTACACACAAACACACACACACACACACACACACACACACACACACACACACACACAATAAAGGAAAGATAAAGGTTTCAAGAGTAAAAGTGCTTAGACTGATGCTGCTAATCCAGAGAGGGAGAATAAAGAGAAACTAGGAGATTGGAGTATCTGTGCATGGACTGACACTCAAAAGCCTAGGGGAATGGAACTCAAGACTGTCCTTGGATAACTGGGGTCTTCATGACATTTTCTGGGCAAGTGGAAGAAAGGGAGAGACAGGGGAGCTAAAAAGACAAGAAGGATGATTAAGATGTGCATTTAAAGATGCTTGTCAACCCCATAGGAAGAACAATAATATCAACCAACCAGAGCTTCCAGAGCTCCCAGGAACTAAATCACCAAGCAAAGAATACACCTGGAGGGACCCATGGCTCCAGCTGCTTATGTAGCAGAGGATGGCCTTGTCGGGCATCAGTGAGGGTGGAGGCCATCGGTCCTGTGGAGATTCAATGTCCCAATTTGGCAATGCTAGGGGCAGTGAAGTGAGAGTGAATTGGGTGTGTGGGTGGGTGGAGAGCACCATCAAAGAAGTGGGGGGAGTGGGGATGGCATAGGGGGTACACAGAAGGGAAACCAGGAAAGGGATAACATTTGAAATGTAAATAAATGCAATAACCAACAAAAAATAATGATGCCTGTTGGGGGACTGAGAAGACAATCTTATCCTGCAAACACCAGTTGCTTCCTGCATGGGGAGCAGGGCTCTTATGGGATTTATTAATGAAGGCATTCACAGAACCCAGTGGCTGTCAGGGGCTGCACAATGTTGCTACTTCTAAAATCTGACTATGGTACAATCACGAAGGAGGTTGGGTGGGCAAGGCAGTGTGTCCCCAACCTTCAGGTGGGTGGCAGGTGCCACCCATAACCTTCAGAGTCCCCAGCAAAATACTCAAATGCTTGCTCAGGCCAAATGGTAGCCAGGTGCATACTCCAGTAAGGAGTACTCAGCCTAGATACTCTCTCCAGACACTTAGCAGCGTTTCATATATTATAGTTTCAAGACGTACTACTTGGATCCATTTCTCAAATCTTCACTAATTTCCAAAGCTCCAAACAGACTTCTCTATCAAAGAAGAGCGAATTCACGCTGAGAAGTTACTTTCCCCATAACAGAGCAAGAGACAAGGTGAGGGCCAAGTACAGTGAGGTAGAGAGCTGCAGGTGAATAGAACTCAAAATCCTGACAGAAGGCTTAGTGCTCATTGACTGCACCTTACAGGAGGGTGTGGCAGATTCTGTGTTCCCTCCTCCCTCCCTCCCAGCACCGAGCTCCACCCAGCTGAAGGAAGCATTTAAATGTTCTTAGTGCACTAACTCAAGGTTGTTTCTTCAAAAAAGGGTGAAGGGGTCCTGATCTTCAAACTAGGGGCATTCAAATGGTAAAACCAGAAGAATTACAGAAGTTAAAATTAAATGTGCTGATCTGGAAGAAAATGTGAGAATGTAATTCCCTTGCTTTTCAAATACTTGAACCCAAACCAGAAAATCTGTGTGCTGCTGCTGCAGCGTCTCCATGCCTATATTAGACTAACAAGCTGTTGGTTGGCTTCACTAAGTCATGTGTAGTCTGAGCTTTCTACATGCCCAAGAATCTGTAAGCTGGGAAGTGAATCTTCTCTGGTTCTAGTTCTTTCTGATCAGAGCTGCTCGGTAGCCATTGAGCCTCCTCTACCTCACCTTTCTGTTACTGTGAGAAGACCATGAGGAGGAAATAGTTTATTCCAGCTCACATGGCCATCCAGATCAGAATCTGTCACCAAGGGGGGTCAGAGCAGGATCTGAAGCCAAAAGTCACAGAGGAGTGATCCTTGCTCCCTGCTTCCCTTGGTTTTCTCAGCTACTGTTTTTTAAAAAAGGTGTTTTTCTTTGTTTGTTTAGAGTTACTTATTTTCTTTATCAGTACCCTGTCGCTGTTTTCAGAACACACCAGAAGAGAGCAACGGATCCCACTATAGATGGTTGTGAACCACCATTGTGGTTGTTGGGAACTGAGCTCAGGAGAGATGGCTCAGAGGTTAGGGGCACTGATTGCTCTTCCAGAGGTCCTGAGTTCAATTTCAGTGACTTTTCTATTCATCCCAGGGACATCTGTCAAGGGCATGGCATCACGTACAGTGAGCTGGAATCCTGCAACCAGCAATCAAGAAAACGCCCCACAGACAAGCTCACAGGCCAGTTGATCCAGACAGCTCCTCAGCTGAGATTCCCTCTGCCCAGTTGATTAAAAACAACTAGCTCAGTGTGCAAATGGAAACAAAACAATTTTAAAATATTTGGATATGTCAGGATAAAAGTTGCTGTCCTGGGACTTATACAACTTGGAGGCAAGCTTTCTAACCTGAATAAGGACAGCACTTAGCAAGAGGACACCAGCCCTTTGCCATCTGTGCCTTCCTTGGGGTATGGCCTTTTGAGCTTTGAAGTTCTTGGAATTTGGAAGTGACTCTGGCTGCTGCCTGCTTGCCTGCCCCTCCTTTGCACATGCTCTGAATCATGTCCATATTTGCTCCCGAGGCAAATACTCCCCCTCTATCCTCACCCCAGCCTCTTCTAGCTCCACCACTGACCACTTCCATCATGACCTAATGTAGCCCAGATGAAGCTCTCCCTGCCCAAGTCCTGGTCATAAAGAAGGTACCCACTGGCTGATGCAGTTTAAGGAATGCTCAACATTGAAGTATCCCAGTGAGGCTAAAGGTTTCTGATGTTGTCCCCTACTCAAGGTTCACGCTTTCTGCCTTTGCAGTACTTTCAGCTTTATTGAAAGTACCATTTTGTTCTCTCCCCATCTTTCACTGAGGCATACCCAGTCCAGGGTTTCTATTTCTACAGAGGGTGCAGTTACACCTCCTCATGAATGCTCAGCTCTCCTCCAATCAGCTTTGCAGGAAAGGGGGAAGGGTTGGTTTCTACTCATTCCAGAGTTGGGGGTAAAGGCTGTTGGGAGGTGATTATTCACAGCCATGTTTCCCTCCCTCCCCTCACCACTGACAACATCCATAGAAGCTTTGCTGCTGAAATGCCTGCTCCCCAGTGAGGCCTCTTCCTCTTCCTCTTTCCCTGATGCCTTCTGCCCACATCTAGGATATGGAGGCCGCCCCTCCTACCATGCTTGTTCTCCTTTGTAATATCACATCACATCAGCGTACTTCACACCAGTGTACTTACCATTTGATTCTATTTCCATGAGCAGCAATCCGGGAAATGGATCTCACCTGACTAACCATTGTGTTGCCCTAAACACAAAGACTCACCACTTCAGCTGGGGAGCAGAGCAGCTTCGGATACAGTCCATGCTCACAGGGAAGTGTTTCTATGGCCAGGACCTATGTGCCTATGCTGTCACTACAATGTGATCTATGAGAGTGACAACATAAATGGCATCCTAACTGGCTTCTCCTTTTGATATAACAAAAGAATTTCGCATTCTAAAGAAAACAAGAGTCTGATAAAATGAATGCACATTCATGTAATAAATGAAGAATGATGGAGTGAAAGATCTTTAAAGAAAAAAAGTCTTCCCCCGAGTACAAGGCTGGCATGTTTGTGCATAGAAGAATAGACAATCACCCAGCACTATCCTGATCCTAATGCCAATAAAAGCCCACTGACCATTTCGTTAATTGAGCAGGGTAGTCAGTGCCAGCCACAGTCAACTCCAGTTTTTAGCTGCTGTTGAGGGTCTCCCCAGCCTCGTTCACCATGTGTGACTTAGCCTCATTCCTGCTGAGGTCCTTGCACCAATATGCTATTAATGATACAGTAAGGTATGGACAGCCTGGGACAGATTTGTCCAGTCTTTGGGCATCTAGGATTCATGCTCCCGTTTAGCACTCTTAACAAATCTCTCTCTCTCTCTCTCTCTCTCTCTCTCTCTCTCTCTCTCTCTCTCTCTCTCTCTCTCCATGTGTCTGTGTATGTATGTGGGCATGCACCTAGCACTGTGGAGGTGTAGAGAGGTCTGAAGATGACTTTCAGGAGTTGGTTCTATTTTCCCACTTTGTGGGTCATTAACCTTGGTGATCTACTCAGTCGGCCATCTCTCCAGCCCCAGCACATGCTTAAGAATGGTCCCTTGTTCTACAATCCCAGATACATTTTTCTGTACATTCTCCAGTGAAACTTCCGAGTCTATAAAATGGAGCTGTGAATGATCCTCTGATAGATCTAAATGGACTTCCGTATGTTTTCAAAAGTCTGCCTTGTATCCTGTTGCTTAGCAGTGCTGCACTGTGAGTCTTGACAATGTAGGGAAGTGGCTACTCCCTCCTTCTAATCCCACCTGCTCACGCAGAAGATGAGGCACATTGCCTATGTCAACCAAGTAATGCAAAACCATCAGCTCAGAGGACCTGAGGCCACAGCACTTCTGTCCTATAGGGATCTCCTTTGTCAAGCCAGTGTAGATGTTCTCACGGAGGAATGGCTCCGCTGTCACTTGTCTCCAGGTCACATTGGACCTGACCTTTCACCCACCCCCTAAGCAGAGTCTCATGGCTATAGGGCCTCAGCAATGACCGTCTGCTGAGTTTCCTTTCCTTCCCTTCCCTTCCCTTTCCTTCCCTTCCCTTTCCTTTCCTTTCCTTTCCTTTCCTTTCCTTTCCTTTCCTTTCCTTTCCTTTCCTTTCCTTTCCTTTCCTTTCCTTTCCTTNCCTTTCCTTTCCTTTCCTTTCCTTTCCTTTCCTTTCCTTTCCTTTCCTTTCCTTTCCTTTCCTTTCCTTTCCTTTCCTTTCTTTCCTTTCCTTTCTTTTTCTTTCCTTTCCTTTCCTTTCTTTTCTTGTCTTTTTCTTTCCTTTCCTTTTCTTTCCTTTCTTTTCTTTTCCTTTCTTTTCTTTTCTCTCTGACTCAAGAAGAGTTAATGAGCCCCTCAGTTAGCCAGAAAGAAGCCCCTGGGTCAAAGAGAAAAGAGAACAAGTAACTTAAGTTTTCTTAATTTCCCTGCTGCTATCAGCAGGAGTTAATTGCCAGAAGTCATCAGGTTTTTGCCCCCCTACCCTTCTGCTCCATGAAACCCTCAGTGACTTTCCCAGTATCTGAATGCTAAGCTGAACCTCAGCCCATAGACAGATGATAGCTAGTAAAGAGATAGACAGGGAGATGGAGAGATGAATATGTTGAAATTGGTACCCATCCACGCATATCCTAGACACATGCATGGTGACAGAAGTCTAGGTAGACAACATTTTTATACTATTTCTCTATGTGTGTTGCTACTGAGTGCCTTCAACTATAGACTATGCCATGCCCTTGCCCTTAACCTGTCCTCCTCTGAAGCACTGGTGTTCCAGGTTGGTGATGGGCTCTCCACAGTTCCTCAGTCTTCTTTCTTAGACACAATCTTTCTCTAATACTCAGTTAGTTAAATACAGTATGAGGATCATGCAACAGAAGAGAGACGTCTTTGCAGGAGCAGGAAGGGGAGCACATAAAGGAAACTTGTATGCCCTCAACCTGTGAGCCTGGGTTACCAGGGGACCATTAGAGAAGGGTTAGACTCCATGTCCTCCTCTGGGGATGCTTTAGAAGCTAAGAATATTCACAAGCCCCCTACCCAAAGTTGCATAAAGAGTAATAGTTACACAGAGAGGAGATCCTTCAGTAGAGCTGCCTGCAAATCACTCAGGAAGCTCCAGGGATATAGTTATCATGAGTTATCACCCATACTGCTGTGGGATTTCAGACATGCAGCCTCATTTAAGTCACTTCTGTTGCTGTAAGAAACCCCTCAACTGTGCTCTCACAAGTAACCCTAATAAACTCTCTGGTTCATTAGGCTAGCCATGGATGGAAATTCTGGCATGAATTTCCTCTTTGGGGTGAGCAGATATTTGTTAGTGTTGTCCCAGGGAAAAATTCACACAAGTCCCTCAAAAATCTGAGGCTATTCTCAGTGAGTGAGTAACACTCAGTGGAAAAGTCAGCACAAGAACTATGGGGAATCCTCTAAGATGTCTCTGTCTGAAGTCACTGCAATTATCTTCGGGTATCTTTGTGGCTTGTTTGAGCCAATCTTTAAGGTGGAATGATGGGAGTACAATGTCCTATATATGCTATGCCATGTATGAAGCTCAATGAAGATTCTGGGAAGACACACAAGGAAGTACAAATATCATGTGCCTCTGACATCATTCCCTGCTCAATCAGGAAGGTGAGGATGTAGCAGGTGGACTTTCTCAATTCCATTTGATGGGGTTATATATTTTATAATAAGACAGAAAAAAGGAGGTGAAGGAAATGTGCTCCAAATTAAAACTAGTAACGTAAATAGCAAGCTGTAGCCAGTGTTTATTTTGTTGGGTTCTTAAAGTCACTTGAGCTTTTACAGCAAACCTATTAAGCAGATGTTGTTGTTAGGGTCCCTTCACCTTTTTATTAAAATGGGTGTATGGGAACTGAAATAACTTCCTAAGTCACACTGTTAAGGGGCAGAACTAGTGCCCAGCATAGCATAGCTTAGAGCCTGTGCCCTTCACTCTGAGTCTGCTAAAGCCACACAGAATCAACACCTGGAAAATTGAATCCTACCTGAATATCAGTAGTGTGTGATTTCTGATAACTCATGAGCAGCTGAGCGACATAGTGAGTGACTTGTATAGTATCTTCAATTCCCAGCTTAGCATAACATCCTAGAATACTCATTTCGTGGACCTGTGAGACAGCTCAGTGGGTGGAGGTGACTGCTACCAAGACTGATGACCTGTGTTCCATTCCTAGATCCTTCACGTACGAGGGCAACAAGTACAAGATATTCTCTGACTTCCACACATGTTCTGTGGCATGTGAGTATACTCAAGTGCACAAGCACTCATGCACACATTCTCTCTCTCTCTCTCTCTCTCTCTCTCTCTCTCTCTCTCTCTCACACACACACACCACAGAGAGACCAAATACATAAATGTAGTAAAAAAGGTCAGTTTCTCTAAAATCTTTTTTCTATATTTGCTCAGGGTTCTACATTATCAAAGCCATACATTTTTTTTAAACCTTTGGAGCTTTTATTTATCAAGAAATAACACATTGTAATGAAGACTTTGAAGAGTTGAGCTCTTGAAGACTGTCCCTCTTGTTTCCATGACATCTCAAGTGGTATCAACAGACTCTTGATATTGTTAACCGAAGGGGTGGGGCGTGAAAGCTAACAGTGATTACAAGTAATATTGCTGAACAAAGGGATAGTCACATCTAATTTATATTATATTGGGACCCTAACAGTCAGAGGTGTACCCTGTAGGTTCCCCTCTGTTTTTTGAGTTCAACCTCATGACTCTATCTGCAAATGGAAGGAGCAAGTCTTCTGCAGCCACTCCTCATTAGAAATATCTGGAATTTCCCTGATGCTTGTAGACTCCACCCAAGGCTGCATATTCTACCTCAGCTGTGAATTCTGGAATAAGTATACGCTGGTATAGGTGATCCTTAAAGTTCAGATCTAGAAATTTAAAGGGGAGTGGCCTACAGTCTGAAACCAAGAGCTATCCTATGAATGGGATAGGAATTATAGGATTTTTGTTTGTTTGTTTTTGTTTGTTTTTTAATGAAAAAGAATCATTTCATCCTCAGCTTGCCCCATGATACCTGCAAGGAATATTTCATACTTTATAGCTAAGGATGCCACATCAGTGCACTCCTCCCATAGGACACGTTCACATTCTGACTACCTCCTCTCACTTGGAAAGAATGGAGTTTTTTCAATACATGCTCACTAATGAGAACTTTCAATATGTATCTTGGGGGTGTTCTTCTTGTCTTGGTTTCTTAGGTTCTTCTGTATTATCTGCTTCTGTGTCTTCACCTACACATCTTCTCAATACATTTTTAAAACTAGGAACTATTCTTACAGCATGTGTTTGAAAATAAGAGCCCTCTGCAAGCTCTATTGTACCAGATACCTTAAACAGGTGATAAATGGAGAATTTGCAACAGGAGCAGGTCACTGAATGCTAACAGGTTAAGAGGCAAGTGGTCAGAAGCTACAGGGCCAGCCAATCCTCTGTCAGGAGAAAGCCACATGCAGTTAGGGGCCAGGAGCCATTAGCAGTTAGCAACACTGCAAGTTGTCTAGTTCACCAGAGCTCTAGCATCTGTCATTATCAATGAAAATCACAGACCTTTCATCTTAAATACATGTGTTGGCTAACAAGTGTCCTCAAAGAGGTAAATAATGGCAAAACAAATACATTGATTATTTTACTATCAACTTTGAAATATCAGAGAGAGTAAGGAAAAGTTTGAGGAATAGTGATCACTATGATATGGCCAAGAGTTCTCCATCCCACACTCTGTAGCTGAAGTTCATATTTCCTGTTATTTTGCCATGATAATGGCATGCCCCATGCATTCTTGTCCCAGAGACAGGCCATGTAGGGAGAACTCTAAAACCAGTAACAGAGCACTAGTCTCATTATGAAGCATGTTCCAGCCTGTTGTGTTCATTGACCTCTGTCTTGTACAGAATGGTCTCTGCCCACTTTTTAAATCTTCTACTGAATCATCACTAAGGTGATGCAGGCTTACCTTGGTACACAGCTTTGAACCCTGGTGAGCCGATGCTGTCATCTGACTGCAGGTGAAGCCACATCTGATTGCTCATGCTCACGATAAGGTCCGGAACACTGGAACCTGTGAGCCTGCGCACAAGGGAAAGGGCCAAACTTTTACAAAGGGCTACAAATACATTAACTTTTCTTCAGAGGAGGGTCTTAGTATTTGAACAATCAAACCACACACACACAACAGGCTCTCAAAACCCTGTCACAGCTTGTCATTTATATAAATATTTAAATGTTATCCTCACTAGCATTTATTTAGTAACTATTCAGTCATTGTAAAATTTTTTTCATTAAAAACTAGCTTGAGGGGACTGGAGCTACTGCTTGGTGAGTAAGAGAAGTTATTGCTCTTACATAGGACCCATGTTCAGTTCCCAATACCCACATGGTGTCTCACAACCATCTGTAACTCCAATTCCAGAGGACCTGATGGCCTTTTCTGGCCTCCAATGGCATGGCACATGTGTGGTGTACACATATACACACAGGAAAAACAATCATACACATAAAATAGAGAAAATCATAGAAAAAAAAAGTCCATTCCATTTTCTGGAAATGAGAGACTCCCTAAGTACAAGATGCATAGGTATAAATCCATACAAACCTGAAGAAACAAAGAGAGCCAGCTGTGCTAGGTAACAGGAGATGAACCCAGGTGGCCCACTAGTTTATTGTGTGATACCATCAAAGGCAAACATCTCCAAGGTGAGAAACCCTACACATTCATTATTCCATTTAGTCATTTAGTCTAGAATTATGTACTTTTCACACAAACTCTCTTTAAAGATGTCTTAAAGGGTAATCACGCATTATAATGATATTGAAAAGAACAGTGTGTGTGTGGTTGAAATAGACACGGCAGAGTTCACTGAATATCCAGGTCAAACATCAAAGCAGTTCCCTTTGAGCATTCGGTGTGCATTGGCAAACTGGTCACAGCCCCTGCGCTGTCAGCCGGTGAAAAGGAACACCCAGTCCACTGACTGAACTCAACCTGCCCACAGAATAGCATGTTGAAACAGGAAAAGTGCAGCAAGGAAATCAATTCAACCAAAACAAATGTCCCTAATCCAACGGGAAGCTTTGCTTTCATCAAAGGGGTTTGGGGAATGGGAACACATGATTTGCACCATCAATCACCGCATCCGTCTATCAACCCAACATTCTCATTGTGGACGGCCTCGAAAACCCGCGTCTTCAAAGGAAGGTGAACAGCGGTCATTACATGCCAAGTAGCTCTGGCTGTGTTACACTCAGGTTGGAAAAAGAACGGGTTCCGGCGAGCGATGTGCGCTTGCGGCACACGTGTGTCTGAAGATTTCTCTTGGTCGGAAGACCGCTCTTTTGTGTTTGCTTGTTTGATTGCGAGAGAGATTTGTTTGCTTTTCTGTGCATGCATTTTGTTGAGCTGTAATCAGCCAAACAGTGCATGGATTATAGATCCTGGCTCTAAGGCTCTTTAAAAGAGAGCCAGCTTACAAGTTCCCCAAGGCAATCTGCCTCCTGGACCCTCTGCTCCTGTTCTCCCTCTTGCTTTGCCAACACACCTACCACTGTATCTGCCTTTCCAAACCTCATGTCAGTGAAATAAGACTTTGTAAAATACTTTGCTAAATAGACCTGAGGGAAAGGTGCTCATGAGCTCCTTGCTGTAATTTCTACCTAGAATTCATTTGTGTGTGGATAGAGGGAGAAGGTGATTAATGCTAGTGTTTTTAATTTTTTCCTAATAGAGTAATATATTAATAAACTTGTCAGAAGTAACATAAAGAGCCCACATGCATTCTTTCCCATTTCTTCCAATGTTCATATTTTACAGATCTATGACGTACTGTCTCAGCCTGGATGGATGACCTACATTTTATAAAAGTGCTGTTTCTCTCTCTCTCTCTCTCTCTCTCTCTCTCTCTCTCTCTCTCTCTCTCTCTCTCTCTGTGTGTGTGTGTGTGTGTGTGTGTGTGTGTGTTTAGCTCTCTACTACACACATGTAGACTTGGGAACCCAGGCTGTAGTAAATACAGTGAGATTCCCTGCAGTTCATCTTCAAAGCCTCTTCACCCTGTCTTGCGGCTCCTCACTGGCAAGCCAAGTCTGTCTCTAAGCTCTAAATTCATCCATTATGCTGTCACATAAACGAGAGACCCCCCCCCCGTTTGTCTGTTTTTGAATTAGCTTTCTGCACTTGGCTCACTTCCCCAGAGATTAATCACATGATTTATATACCAACAGTCCCTCGTTTCCCATTGCTGACGGAGACTCCATGGTGTGGGTACATCATGTCCCACTAGCATGCTCAGCTGCTTGGCAGCTGATCCTTAAAGCTGATGTAACTCTTATGTGCAGGTTTTCCCACAGCGCAACTCTCATGTGATCTGATATGAATTCCCAAGCACGCAGTTTGTATTTGTTTTTTTTTTTTTTATTTTATTTCTGTGTCTACAATTGTGATTTCTGTCTGCAGGATTACGGAGTGAGCATTCCCTTTTTCCTCCCACCAGCAGTGTCTGAGCACACAGGTTCTTGGTTTCACCAATGGGGATTTCATGTGACCAGTGTGTATATTAGCTCCTCTGCAATTTATATAGTGAGCTCACAAGAGCCTTACCTATACCTGTGGCTAGTCACTAATAGTGCACAAGGCCTCTTCTTGTTTCCTATACACCTGTTTCAGGAAAGGTCTTCAGGTCCTGTGCCCCTTTTAATGTACTTGTTCAATCTCTCTCTCTCTCTCTTTCTCTTTCTCTCTCTCTCTCTCTCTTTCTCTTTCTCTCTCTCTCTCTCTCTCTCTCTCTCTCTCTCTCAAATTTAGAAACATTTCTTTTGTTTAAAGATTTATTTATATTTTATTTATATGGGTACACTGTACCTGTCTTCAGACACACCAGAAGAGGGCATCAGATCCCATTACAGATGGTATGAGCCACCATGTAGTTGCTGGGATTGAACACAGCACCTCTGGAAGAGCAGTCAGTGCTCTTAACCACTGAGTCATCTCTCTACCCCTAGAAACATTTTGTCTCCCTAATTTTTACTGAGCAAAGGATTTCTATTTGACCAAGTAGTCCTAACCAATTATAAAATGTCCCTAGGGGAGAAGTTGGCAGTGTGAGAGGATACTTCTCATACACATTCCTGTCCTGTTGGTCTTTGAAAACTCACATCTGCCCGACGTTTCCCATTGAGCTTCATGGGGTCTTCATGAAAATCATTGCATATCTGCAGCTACTCTTAACCAGCATCAAGGCTGCTGTGTATGGGGGGCTGGGAGCTCTAGATACTCCATTTCCACTTGGTTAGTTTATCTTTGTTTGCTTTCTGCTTTCATTCCCTGTGTGGTCATTGCCAAGACTATGAGCATGTGGCAGGGAGATCATATCTAATTTTAAAGGCATTGCTTTGCATATGAGCAGAAAGAAGAAAGCAAGCAAGCACAATGCCGTTGTATCCTGAAGCTTGCATGAACAGCCAGGGTTCACAGGGTGACCACATGTGATTGATCAGAGCTGGTACTCAAATCACTCTTCAGTGCGTAGAATCTGCTTTTCCAGTCTGTGTCCAGAGCAGTTCTTGGCTGTCGTCAAACCTCTTTTCATTTAAAATCACTATGTGTTCATCTGCCTATAGTTGCTATACCTTTCTCATGAGAAGTGTGGGTTTCCATATGGACATTATATAGTATAAGATGTCTCATGGCTCCCTGATTTTATCGGCACAACAGACACTCCCTTTCTCCGTGAGAGTTGTGATGTTTTGCAGGCAGACAGGGAAGCATTTCCTTTACCTTGTGCATACCTTCTTTTGCTTTAAAAGGAATGCACGGGCTCCAAGAACGCACAATATTGTTCACTTCGCTCCCAGTTGTGTTGACTCCCCGACTTCCTAGAGACAGCTGCTGCTGGGTATCTTGTGTCTTTGCCAACCCAGACACCTGGTACTGGTCTACTCTACTCTTCCTGGTAACCCCTAGGCTTCCCACCCATTTGATAACATCCCAGAATGAGTGTACGCTGACAACCTTTTTTTCGTCTCTTCTTTTCATGTATATATGTGTGTGCATGTATGTATATCCGCGATTGCATGTTTTAAGGCAAATATCCCCATCTGCACATGTACAGTGGAGGCCTAAGAGTTGGCATTGAGAATTAAACTTCTACTTCGTTCTTTGCTACAGAGGCTTTCAATCAAACCCGACTCTTCACAAATGGACTCCCCTCTCTTCCTTCCAAGGCTAGAATTACAGAATTACAGGCAAGCCGTGAAGCAGCCCAGCAGTTCTGTGGGTTCTGAACACCTGACTGTCAGCGATCTCATTGGCACAGCGAGCCCTCTAACAGCTGGTGGGTCCCAGCCCAGCAGTTGATCTTTCCCGAGCTGAGGTCTAGGTCACTTTTCTCTAGTTTCCTCTAGTCACGGCCTATAGTATCCTCATTCTTCAAGTATTCCCGCTCTTTCCTCATTCCCTGCTCTGAGTAGACACTTCCTTCCCTAAGTGAATAAGGAGAAACATGGGTAGGGAGGAGAGCCCGAAGCTCCAGCTTCCAGGTCTCCTGAATTCTCCTTGCCAGCAGGAATCTTCCAGTTGAGGAGGACAAGGCCCTGAAGGATTTCTGACAGTAACAACCCTCCGCCTCCCAGACAGTACCTCCCCTCCATGGCTATGGCTTGGTGTGAACATGGACCACCTCTTAGCAGCCCACTGGGGTCTCTCCTGACTTAGCCCCTTCTCAGGTTACTTCCTTCCCAGGAATTTAAGTTGTTAAAACCCTAATTATCATGTCGAAATTCCTCACCTATTGCAAAGAGGCACACTTCCAAGGTAACTACCTACTTCAGGCACACCCTGAGGTGCAGGTTTGAACTTCTTTTGTTTGCTCACTGAGCTTTATTTTAATCCAGTCTTTCTCTGTGAATTCACTCAGAATTGACTAGGCAAGCATAAAGGCTGTACTCGCTCACACAGCTCACTCAATCAAATGTCAAATCCTGTTCCTGTAGCCAGACCCGTTTTAGAATTTATTTTAAGCCTCCAAATTATTTGATTGGCATGCATACGAAAAAGGGTTGTAATCATACTTTGTCACAATTAATTCTTTTTAAACTAATTAGTTGAACGTTAATTAACTTTTTAAACTTGTTGAAAATTTCAAAAATGTAAAGTTGTTAATGTTTCCAAGCCTAAAGTATTTAAAACAGTTTATAACAAAAGAAAATGTCAACGTTGAGTATCTCTTTGAGATTTCTACACTTAATTTAATTTGATAGGACTTACACACATACACACAGAGGGGGGGGAGAGAGGAAGAGAGAGAGAGAGAGAGAGAGAGAGAGAGAGAGAGAGAGAGAGAGAGAGAGAGAACAAAACAAGCCCATAGCCTTCTTGAGCACTTGCAGCTGCTTGGGGGTTTAAGATAGGAATCATTCATTCATTCATTCATTCATTTACTTTTACAATAACCTGAAACTGAAAACAAGTCAGGTGTTAGCTTTACCTGAATATGAACCAGAAGATATAATTTGGAACCATTTTTTAAGGCAGTTACAGTTTTCACTAAACCAATGGTAGTTGTTCCTATATCTTCATCTAAGTTAAGAATAAAATCATCCTAATTACACATCATCACTTGGGAGCTAATGTAGATTGTGACTCCTGAAGCTGACAGATTCTCAGTGCTTCCCTGTGACTCAATAGCTGTTCTTTTTGGTGATAAGCAGCAACCCTCCCAACTGGTTTACCACTTCTCTGCTGGAGAATATTTATGTTTGTCCTGATTTTTGACAGTCATAGTGAAAGTAGTCAAGAAGTTCATGCAGACATTTATTTCTCCAAGGTTCATCTCTGGTCAGTCATGAAACTGCTGCTAGAGCTGATGCCACAGTCCAAGCCTTCTTTCTTTTTAAGGATCCTGCTCTGCTCACTTCTTTCTCTTGAGAAGTGTTGTACCAGCTTTTTTTTTTTTTTTTTAACCTGACTTGACCTCTCAAAAGCAACCCAAAATGTATTTCCATTCATGTCACAGTCTCAAAAACAAAAACAAAAACCACCCCCCCACACACACACACCAAGAAGAAAGTACCATGATGAGGAGAGAAAGGATCATGGTGAATCCAGGCAATCGATGGGACAGACACAGAAGCACACACACTGTAGTGTCTGGCTAATAAAGTAACTCCTCCCCCTGACCTTGACTCAGATAGGGGTGACATTAGCACCTGTGTTAATATTATGGATTCAGGCACACATCATTCATGTTCTACTCTATGTGAGTTTTAAATTCCTCAAAGTTGGGAGAAAATAAACATCCGATCATGTCACAAACTGTCAAGACATGAAATTGATGTCATGTAGCACCTGCTTTATATCACACCTGCTTTCCTCCAGCGTGTTCCTAGAGGGAAAATGGAGCTAACCTTTAATATGTCAGCCTTAATTATAAATTGGGTCATTTGAGAAGGAAGTGCTGCCTCCAAGATAAAAAGTGACCCATATCTGAACCACTTAGCAGTCCTTAGAGTTCTTCATGCACGTCTGGATTGTGAACTCTTTGAGAGGTTAGCATGCACCTATGATTTGTGGGGCTGTTGGCATGCACTGGGTCTATGCAGTATCAAGTGCAGTTTCTCAGTAATAAATACAAGGTGTGTTCTATTTTATCCACAGACAAAATGGTCAAGACAGAGACGAAGAAGAATATCAATACACTCAGGGACATTCTGGTATGAAGGCCTGGTATCACATGCAGGCACAGAGTTATGTGGGGCAGGAGAATATTTAGTTGTTCAACAAATGAAGTAGAAGAACTCTAAGCTATGCATTCTGGGGAGTCTCAATTCGCATTCATATATATGGGTGCAGATTAGATTTCAGCATTGACAGCAACGGGAGTAAGCTATAACTCAGTCTACCTGCTATGAGTATGGGTTCCTGCCACTCGGTATTATTGGTTACATGTGACATGTACCACTACATGGGGCTAGGTGCATGAGAAGGAATGAGACTCTAATATGGAAATCAAGCTGACTCTGTAAACTAAACAAGGGGGTGGGTTTAAGAGAATATGTCATATGCAATGCTATAATGCAGAACGATTTTGTGTGTGTGTGTGTGTGTGTGTGTGTGTGTGTGTATACTTTAGAGTTCCAATGTTCCCCAGAGCCATCCTTGTAATGCTGGAGTGGGCTTGCTACTTTGACATGTGCTTCTAGCACAAGTGTGACAGACAGATCACTGGGCTGCGATCTGTTCAAGTCAGATGGCATGGGAAGAGATATGAGTTTCATCAATAATTTGCCATATCTTCTTTCAAATCACTAACCCCCCAAACAATGATCACATAAACTATCTAAAAATATTGAATTCACATCTCTCGATCTCACAATTCAAAGGGACAAAAAGTTGATAAAGGCCCCAGTGGATGCCAGTTTCTCAAGTTTCCTTCTTGGCCCAGCCAGGCTACGGGATGCGGCTAATCAGTCCTCAGGTCATGATGATCATCTTTTTTGCCCCGTCCCGTGTGTGTGTGTGTGTGTGTGTGTGTGTGTGTGTGTGTGTGTGTGTGTGTGTGCAAAGACTAATGGTCAATCACAAGTGTTGTCCCCCAGGAGTCAATCTCCTTGATTTTTGAGGCAGAGTCTCTCACTGGCATTGATCTTGCAAGTTCAAGTGAACTGTCTAGGAAGCAAACCTTACTGATCAACCTATTTTCAATTCCCCAGCACCAGTGCAAAAGGGCATATCACCATACTTAGCTTTTCTATATGGATGCTCAGGCTCTAACTTTGGTACTCACTCTTTCAAAGCAGGCACTTCCCATGTCCCTAGTCCTCAAGGATACATTTGTATCAGGCGGAACAAGCAAGTTCGATGTTCCCATAGCCAGCCTGGCCAGGGGATAATCTATCTGCAGAAGTAAGCCTGGTACCTCTTCCATCAGAATCAGGCAAAGGTGAAGGCCCAAGCACTGTCATGGAGATCCCAAAGACTTCCAGTTCTCCACCCCATTGGGTCATTTACAGCATTTGGTCCATTCCCTGAAAAGCACCATTGTGGCATCTTCCAAGCATAACATAGCACAATGAAAATTAAAATCATCAGAGCATCAACCACAAAGAGACGCCAAGCCTAGTGCTGATGCATAAGCTAGACCGGTTGAAATGAAGGACTTAACCAATCCTCTGCACATTATAGTAAGGCAGAAAAGCTCCCCAGGATGCAACCTTGAAACAAGAACATCAGAAAATCATAACCTGAATGGGCAGACATGATCCTCCAACTGCAGAAATGACTCAGAGTTGGGAGCCAGGCTCCAAAGTTCCAAAGCACACAAACACTTGAATGAAACAATATATGACGATTACAAATTCTCTGCAAATATGGAAAGAGAAGGAATCTTAGCAAGAAAATACAAGCTGTTTATAATAGACTCTGGATGAAAACTGCATCTGAAAATGCATAACAAATTAAATAAATATTGCTCACTGGGAATAATTTAGTTGGAGGGACCACTAGCAAAGTTAAAGGAGATCGAGAACAAAGTACCTTGCACAGAGGCGGAGGTGACAAAGTACGTTCTGGGGCAAAGAAAAAGAAGTTGACAAAGTATTATAACAAGTAACTTTTGATGTGAAATTTATCAGATTTGGTAAGAAACATAAACTATAAATCCGAGAACTGACATGAACTCAATAACGGCAAATCCACTAGAAGACGAATATAATTTATTTTTGAAAACAAAAGAAAGGAAAAACTTTGAGGATAAGAAAGGACTCATGATGTGAATGATAAGAATTTCCACCTGACACCTTGTAGGCCAGGACACTACTAAGCTGCCCACCACAGGTGCTATATTCTAGCCCATTCTTCATAACTTAGGGAATCCTATTTTTAAAAAAAAAAAAAAAAAAGGAAAATTCTCAGCCCAAGGCTCTCCACTACAAATTAAAGGTAGGTAGCCTGCCTACCCTACTTGCCCTAGAAATTTCAGGAAAGTTTTTTAGAACGAATGAAGTGGTAGCACTAGGTGGCTGGGATCTTCCAGGTTGAGTAAGAACAGGGAGTGTAGTGGAAAGATGGTCACATATAACATGGCTTCATCTCCTCATCATGAGTTCTAGGAGTCATGCTTAATAATTAAACCAAACATTATAAATCAACTCGTTATCTACAATACTGCTCTGTCAATCGGTGGACAGGTAAAGAGACCTAGGAGGTTAGTGCAGTTTCAATTGATAGAACTAAGAGAATATGGATATCTGCTCTTTTAGACCAATAAGTTTTAGAAATTTGCTACAAAAAGCAGGAAGTAAAAACATAGACTATCGGGGCTGGAGAGATGGCTCAGCAGTTAAGAGCACGGATCGGTCTTTCAGAAGTCTTCAGTTCAATTCCCAGCAACCACATGGTGGCTCACAACCATTTGTAATAGGATTTGGTTCTCTCTTCTGGTGTGTCTGAAGATAGCTACAGTATACTCATATAAATAAAATTAATCTTAATATATGTATACACACAGACACATACATATCTATCTATTATCTATCTATCTATCTATTATCACAGACCATGTGTGTAATATCCATAACAACCATCATAGTACTTCAGAGAACAAACTTTATGATAGTAGCAACAGAAGAAGGGAGACTTGAAAACAACAACAACAAACCCTCCAAAAACCTGTGCACGGAGCAAGGACAAAATTAAGAGACAAAATTGGGAAAAAATGAATAGTAGGCAAATTACAATGTGGCATAGCCTCATATTAATGATAACCCCAACGTCAAGTGGTGAGAAGCTGAACGTGGTGGTTCTTTCTGAACCCAAGGATTGATGTGGGTTTTTTGGCTGTGTGGACTACTTAGGAGAACTTGGCTACCCAAGGGCAGAAATCTTATAGAATGTATCTTGTGAGCAAGATGGAATCCAACTGGAAGTCATTAACGCAGTGTGATGGAGGAAATATCCAAACATTCTAAAGTTGATTATCAGTGATCAGAGGTAACAAACCAAGCAGGTGAGCTGGATGTCAGCAGAGGCCAGCAGAAAGGTGACAGAACCAACAGAAGCAGATGGAACAGAGATGCTCCTTATCAAAATGGGTTTTACCCCTCAATCCTATGTAAATTGGCAGAAGTGGGACAGAGTGTGACCAGCATCAGGGATAAAGAGGTGGGAATATTCACATATTCCACCCACATTGCCAAAGGAATGGTAATTAATGCGGAGAGATTTGGGCACGTACACGCAACAGACTTATGAGTATCCTAAGTCCCACGGGATTTCTGAAGTCCTGAAACTCAGCTAGGATGCAGTGGTCAACAGAATAACCTCCTAGCCATTAGAGAATCAGCATTTAAAGGGGAATGTTCCCTCACTAAAGCCCCCAATCCCAGGTGGCTTCTCTAGAGAACTGCACATTTTATGCCAGAATCCTAACATTGGTTTGTTAACTCTCCCTGCAAGCAGCGGCGTGCATACAGGCATTGCAGCTCATTTAGTAAAGAAGCAAGGGTGGGTCAAACACAAGCCCCAGTGAAGGCAGAGGAAGGGAGGGAGGATAAAGTCTATCGAACACACGTCGATCTAGGTCCAGACATCTTCAACCAAATACTGCAGAAATGAACGCAAGAGCATTGTAAGGGAAGAATTAGACTATGGACCAGAACTTACTGCCTGAACATGAGCATGATGGTATGTGTAATCTGCTAAGCAAGTCATATGTAAGGAAGGGAACATACCCAGTCATCAGTGAGCAACAAAACACGTGAGGGGCCTCTATGCACAGGGACTGGGATTCTGGACACAGGCAGCATGCCAGTTGGTTTCAAGTGTCTACCTTAATTCCAGATTTTGTACATTGTACCTAGCCACTCTCAACCCTATAATGAAGAGTTCTGCCTCAAAACAGCAAAAACTTTTTTTTTTTTTTTTGGAGAAGAGAATTTTAACAACAATGAAATTAATCCCTCCGCCTGCTAAATAGCTTATGGTGGTTTAAAATGAGAAATATTCCCCATAGATTTATGTGTGTAAACACTTGTTTCCCTGTTGGTGGTACTGTTTGGAAAGGTTATAAAACCCTAAGGAGGTTCAACTTTACTGGAAGGAATATTTCCCTGGGATGTAGGCTCTGGGGATTTATAAACTCATTCTATTTCCTGTTGGCACTTTTTGCTTGCTTCACCTGATGTCATGCCATGTCCTTCCTCCCATGAGGATTATACACCTCTAGAACCCTAAACTAAATTAAGTCCTTCCTTGCTTAAGTCGCTTGCTTAATTTTTTTTAATTAAGCTGTTTCATCACCGTGATAGAAAAGTAACCACTCGTTTATGGTTCTCATGGAGAACTAGATACAGGGATGGAGAGAAAGAATGAAAAACCCAAAAACTGACTCATAATAACATACCTATCAGGTTTCTGACAAAGGCACCAGATAGAATCATCAACAGGAAGAAAGGTCGTCTTTTCAAATAGCAAATCCAACAGGCAGAAGTCAAAGCAGACTTGAACTCTCACATATGCATCCTACAAAGATGAGCTTAGATTTGAAAATCTACTTAAAGGTATAATGTAAAGCTAACTTCATTTAGAGAGTCACATTTGGTGAACTACCAGGCTAGAGTTGAGAAAGAGTCCATAGATTCTATCCCAAAGCAGCAGGGCTTCTTGTCCACTCACTGGCCTTCTCAATATCAAACCTTTACTCTGCAACAATTCATGAGCAACACAGAAAAAGAAAGGATGGGTGAGAGGCATGAGAGCTTCTATTTAAAAAGGACTCATATCATGAATACACAAAGAACTCTCAAGTGAAATATAAAATCCAATTAGAAAATATGAAAAGGGAATGGTAGGCACTCTGCAAAAGAGGAAGCATAGAAGTTGAAGAACATATACAAGATGATCAACATAGTCATATACAAAACCACAGTAATTAAATATCACAGAGACATGAGCACACACCCACTGCGCAGAGCAAACGGGGTAGGTTCCAAAAGCAGATAGAAGTGTAGAAACTGAGATGTTGAACACACCATGCCCTCTGGCAGAGCCATTCTGGGAAACAGGCTGCTGTGTCTCAGACTACTGAGCTAGTGAGTGGCATACAACCCAGAAATCACATCCATAGATACCTTTTGAAGAGAAACAAAAGTTTATGTTCATACAACACTCCTTACAGAAACATTCATCATATCCTTTATAGCCATCAAAGCAGGAAACACTCCAGCCATTTGCTAGTGAGTGCATACTAAAGAAGTTGTGTTATGTCTACATCAGAAGCACATAGCAGCACCTGGGGGAAGGATGTGTAACCCACCACATACAGTATGATCCTAGAACAGTCATTTAGTGACAGCATTTTAGAAATAGCCAGTGGCTGTCAATGGGGTTAATGTCCAGGGAGGAGTGGAGAAAGAGAGAAACTGAGATTGAATTTGTGGCATCCACATTAAAGCAGCCAGGAATGACAATACACACCTGTAAGACAGTGGAGTTGGAAGGAGAGACAAGCGGATCCCTGGAGCTCAACAGCCAGCTAAGCTCTGAGCATAGTGAGGGACCCTATATCAAGCACACATGAACCAGGCAGTAATGTGTAAGCATAGCATAGGTTTTAGGGGGCTGAGGATGCCCCACATCCTATACTCTCTTGACAGATGCAGTCAAAACATACTTAGACATGAGTAACATCTGAAACCAAACCACGTGATTGTTTTAGGTATGTACAAGATTTCTTGACATCGCCTGAATTTAAGGCTAAAACCAACTAAGTGTACCCACAAGGAAATCTTTCCTATAGGACACAACTGAAAGCTATATTATTGCTATTCAGGGTTGATCTTTATAGAGATAGTCATTTGTAATTATTTCAGTAAGGGAATCACTGTCAATCACATCCTTATACATGAGAATTTTTTTTTTCCCTTAGAGACAGAGGCAGAGAAAGAAAAGCTAATGATGGGCCAGCTTATAGTTCAGGGCAGACCTCTTGTACCACACTAGAGTGTCCTGGTAGAACCTCAGCTCTTTGGCAGCTATAGTCGTGGAACTCATATGCTGAGGTTTGGATCATGTGGGCTACAGGCCACGGTGCCTACATGCTAAATGGCTTGGTATTTTAAATTATAATTTATAATTATGAAAAGTGAATAGGCAACATTTAAATTGACAATTTTCTGTCTTTTTTCCTAACAGAATTTGCCCATACCCTCCATCAGGAAGGGAGACTCTTCATGCTCATATCAGTGATACCTGATGGGCAGACATGGACTCTGTGCATGGTTTTTTTTCCTCCCCCCCTCTTCTTACTTCCTTTTTTTGCGGGGGGGGGGGAGGATGCTGGGAGCACTGACCCTGGCCTCGTGCCTCCTGGTCTTGAGCCATACCCCTGGTCCCTGGTTTTCTTTGAATACAAAGAGAATGAAACCTTTTATCTCAGGCTAATAGGGAGATGCCAATCACAGGCACACCAAGGCAGGAGCTGTATCTGGAAGCTGGTTGAAGACAGGATGAAGATTCCCTGAGGCTCAACTCATTTCCTTATTATCTAATCTATATATCTACCTGCATGGAGGCTGCTACTTGCACTCAGTTTCCTTTATCCCCATAGAGGGGTTGACATTTAAAATTCCACATCCTGTCTTGCAGTCCTGAGGACATCCACGTAACACAATCCCCTGTTACCGCCAGCTAGAGCGAGGCCAGGTAAAGCAATATCTCCCCTTGCCAGTTTGTAATTTAATTTTGCGGAAACTGTCAATATATATTCTCAGAAAGAGCTCAGCAGAGATCTGTTAAGTTAGTTATTTCATTTCCTTTTGAGTTTGCCATGCTATGCAAATACCCTGAGAAAATCCATCCCTCTTTGGGGACGACTGGGGTGACAGATGACGTCCTGAACCCTTAAGGATTTTGTTTTGTGTTACGACGTTCGAGAAAATAAAATCCATGAACAGAAATCTGAAATCTAAAAAAAAAAACCACATTTTGGAGGTGCTGTCTCCTTGTTAGGTTGTTTCCTCTACTAAATATCTTCCAAGTTCTGAGTAGAACCCACAGCTTGCCTGAGAGAAGGAACAGTGACATACTGGCTCCAGTGCACTCAGTATCATCTCACTATATGAGAAGCTGGAGCCTATATGGTCCGATATCCACAGCAGGAAGTTGCATGAATCTATATAGCCTGACCACTATTTACTGAGTCTCAGCACATCTGTCATTTGCCCAAATAGATTATAAAGCCTATACTAAGAATCATACATAAGACGTACTACTCCAATTGGGTTGCTGGCAGGTTATCTGGATTTACCTGCTTATTACAGAAACCAGAAGAGTCCCCAGCATCTCCCTGCCCTTTAACATGGGGCTAGACAACACTAAGAGAGCGTCTCCGAGGCTCTTCTTCCTCTGCTTCAGCTGATTAAATGCACTTTGCTGCTGGTTACGTTATGCTTCCCACAGGGCACCTCAGTTTGATTCAGGCGGCCATTTAGATTTTCACTTACAGATCTGAGCGATTATGAAGAGGTCCTAATAACACTTATGTCATCGTAACACACAGCTTGCCATTGCTCACTTACCAACAAAAAGCCTTTAAAAATGAGAACTTGAGCTTAGATCCATAATAGCAACCCATGGGATGTTCTAGGGCATTCCCTTAAATATTTTAACTTCTGCATTTGTTTAAAAATCATTCTCATGTATTTTAGTGACTTCCTTTTTAAAAATCAGATGATATGGTGACAGTAAAGCCATTTCATGTGTAGGTATCATTATATATATATATATATATATATATATATATATATATATATATATATATATATAAAATTTCACACAGGGAGACACAGAGGTAAAATGACTTCCCTTAGGGTCACAGAGGCAGGAAGTATTATCAAGTCAGAAACTCCATATTAGATTATGAGCCCATGCCTATATCCTATACAAACGGTTTGCAGATAATGTCACACACCATAGGATTGCCACTGTTCCTGATGTCAGTTGGAAACATGCCAACAATAGAGAGGCCTATTGTTACCCTAGAGAACTCTACTTTTAATGACAAAAAAATAAGAAAGGAAAAGGAAAAAGAAAAGCAAATTTTCATCTGGCAGTTTGGCAACTGTTTCAAATATGTAACCAATTTATAAGTATAACTCATATGTAATCAATATATAATCATAACTCATAGGTAATCAATACATAATCTTAACTCATATTCATTATGCACATTCAGCTTCAGTTCTTTTTCACTCTCTAACATTAAGCCTTTCTTTTTCTCTTTTCTACATGTTCTGTTATTCTCCCGTGAACATTTGTTTACATATACACACATTACTGGTTAGATCCAATATATTATGAGGAACATTATATTGGGTTTTTATTAACCTGAAAGTGTATGATTTTGCTTGATTTTGTACAATCTAAGATCTTCCATTTTCCTGCAAATTTTGTCATTACATTGTCTTTAAAGCTGAATAATTTTTCATTATGTAAGCACAGATTTTAATTATCATTTATCTGCTGATGGACAAACAGGTTGATTCCTATTCTCTGCCAATAAAGCTAATTGCTTTTCTGATTCTAACTGTCATGGATTTGTCATTTTTTTTTTTTTGGTGGTAAATAGGCGTGTAAAGTATATTTGATATCGAAAGTGCCAACATGGAGTGCCACAGCTTCTGTCCTGAATGGCTGTTCTAGCTATACAGACATTTATTAAATTGGGCAGTTTATGGGGCCTGTTCCCCTGGATAAAAAGAAATCCATAGCACCATACATACAGGAAGTCCTTTAGCCTCATGCCATGAGTGAAAGATGTTTCCCTGCCAATGGTTTCCAGAGCTCCTGCCTGAAGCCATCTGAGATGGCAATGTAAGTTGTTTTTCTCTCAGCTCATGATCTACAGAGATGGACATTCCTACATTGCACATTTTATTTAGAAAAAAACATATCTGATTAAAACTGACAAGAACTCAGAGCTGGATGCACCTGAAGTGGAGCTCAATGCCCATTGCTGCAGGTTAGAAAGATTCCAGCTGCTGGTACATGAAGAGGCCTACAGCAGTTTCTGCAGCCTGCCCTAAGCCTGTGGAACTCGGGGCCACTTAATCTGCAATCTCTTTTACTGGGTAGTTTTACAGAGCATGTCAGTTTCCAGCAAGCAAGTGGTATTATCCCAGAAAATAACTCTACCTGGAAAACACTGGTTTGCACTGGGGAGGCAAGAGAGAAGCCACAGAGTGACCTGAGTTGAGGTTAGCATGCTTGTTGATTTCTGTTCTTTGCTCTCTTGCTTTAATCTTATTTTTGCCATAAATATGCTCTTAAAACATTTTAGTGAAAAGAGTCCATACTGGTAAAATGTGATCTTCAGTTAGTCCTCATGCAACTCAGAGTAGTCACCCCTAATGTATTCAGGGAGGACATGAGCCAACCAACACCTGCCCACATAACTGCACATTGAGAAGAACACTGAAATGGCATACTCACACATACAAGACGGATCTGGTGTCCCCGACCTTCCCAGCATCCCCGACTGTCAGGGTGTCATACCCTCGTTCCAACTCAAACTCTTCAAAAGCAAGCTTGATGACCTAAATCCAAAGGGGAGACACGGTTACTAGGCAAAATACAGACATTCTGTGGCAATGCACATTGGTTTATACGTTCAGGCTTCATTTTGGCTCCAGAAAGCTAATGGATACCAAACAATTCCCAAACTGCCTCTAGACACTACACGAAGAGTCAAGGTTTGGTTGACTTCCATTTCAGAATTTTGTGCAATTTAAGTGTTCTTTTTGCTCCAAATTACTGAGAGTACTAAAATGAAATTCATCTGAGCTCACTTCTAAGTCAGATGTCTTTCAAATACGTAGCATGGCATCCCAGATGCTTAGCTTAACCAAGAATAAGCCAATATAAGCAGGAAAAAGACTGTTGTAGTTAATGAGGCATGATTTAAAGATACCCTACAATGAATCTCTTAAAATGTGTTTCTGTTGATCTTATGTTATTATTCCCAATAATATAAGAGATTTCTTCTGAGACCAAGAAACAAATGATCCAATACTACATTTAACTGTGCAAAATCTTGAAGTTTCCTCTTTTATCCATTTTCTATTTCAGTGAATGGCACTCAAGGCTTTACTCACACTGAGCAAGTTCTCAACCAGACCTCTCACAGATACTTGGATGGATGAATGGATGAATAAATGGATGGATAGATAGAGGTATATATGCATGAACAGAAACATGGGCAGGTAGGTGGATGACAGAAGAATATCAAAAGATACATTCCTCTGTGCTAAAACCATCATTTAATAAAGAAGCTCAACCTTGAGTTAATTTAAGCTTTGGTATCTATATAATTTTAAAAACTGGCCCATATATATGACACATACAATAACTAAAGGATACCATATATAGAATATATGTGTATACATGTGTATATACATAATATCACAATTGATGTGATGATTAGTATTATGCTCAATATTAGACATGTTTCTGTTCAACCCACCAATAGATTATAGGCACGTGAAGTCCTATCTCTATAGACCACAAGATGTGCTCACTGACGTAAAGTGGGCATTTTAGGACTAGAGATGACATGTATCTCCTGATACAAACAAACCTGCAAAAATGAATACCTCTATTGATCAATATTGTGATCAAGGGGAAAGATGATCAAAGCTGTCAGGAAGTTAGACCAGAACTTGTATGTCCAGGTATACAAAAACATGTCAATATATTATCATAGATGATATAAATAAATAGAAATATAGATAGGCTGATGCAACACACAGATGATATATAATAGATGATCAATAAGTAAGTTGTTAGTGTTGACAAGTGACAGAAAACATATCAATTAGATAGATAACTGGATAGATGAGTGGATGGATGGATGGATGGATGGATGGATGGATGGATGGATGGATGGTAGATCAGTAAATGGACAAATAGTTAAAATGATGCATGTAAGTATGGAAGGATAGATAGGAAGATAGATAGATAGATAGATAGATAAGATAGATAGATAAAAGAGTGAGTGAATGGATGGCTAGATGAATAAATAAGTAAATGGATAGATTAATAGAAAAATGAATTGATGACATATACATGGTGGAATAAGTAAATCAATATGTAAATGTCTGGATGGTAGATAAATGGATTTATAGAGGAACATATGGATTGATGATAGATAAATAGATTGATAGAAGGGTTCATGGATAATGGATAGTAGGTGATCAATAGGTTGGTGGGTAGATGGCCAGATTATAGATTAATGGATGGGTGGAGAAATGGATGAATAAATGTAAAAACTAAATATATAGAAGAATGGGAGGATAGTGGGTATTAAATAAGTGGGTGGGAAGATATGATAGGTATGTGATTAAAGTATGGGTTGATGACCAGATAATGGATAATAGACAATTAATTGGACACACGATAGTATAGAAAGACAGATGGATGAGTGAGGGAGTGGTACATTGGGGTACTTTGAGGAAGGGAGGCAGACAAAAGAGAGAAAAAATTAATTGCTTTGTCAGAAGCACATTTACTGGTATCTATTTGTAAATGAGTGTGCCTTGTAAGAAGAAATCAAATGCCTGACTGCTAGACATTTTTTTTTTTTTTTTAAGCAAGCAATGCTGGGAGTGAGGCCAGTGTTCCTAATACTCAATGTACCATGCACAGGTTAAATGCACAGGTTAAACGGCTGCTTTTTCCTAACAATACTGATAAAGGATACATTGTATATATTATTATAATCGCTTATTAAAATTAATGACATAGCTCTTATAATTTATTTAAAATCTACTAATGCAAATCATGCTGTTTGTATGAACACATTATTTGTACTGAAACGGGTGAGAGGTTGACAGATGTCACAACCTTCTGTGAATTTTTCATATTAAAATGAGGGCTGAAGGGGGGGGGAGGGCTTCTCGATTCTGTCTTCCTCTCTCTTGACTGCAGGTGAATGGGGCCACAGAGGAATGAAATAATGAAGCCAGAGGGTCAGTCACATCCTAGGTTTGTGATTCCCATGACTTCCCTACAGTTCTCATCATGACCTGATTTGATCCTGATGGTAATCACTTTCAAGGCTTGGTAAGGCTACCGTAAGTCACTGGGCACATCCAACAGTGCACTCCTCGGGGAGGTAGACAAGGAATACAGCTGAAGATGAGACCTAAGCAACTGCAGAAGATGAAGAACTCTCCCAGATCTAGCTTCATGGAGAAGCTGAGATCCTGTAGTTCCTCTGTTCCCTGAAGGGGGCACACAGGCTTCTGAGTGGCTGGATTAGGATCTTATATTTCTTATATTGTCTGATTAATTTTTCAATTACCTATCAGTGTTCTAAGAAATTTCTTACAAAAGGTAGATTTTCAGATTGGAGAGAGTACTTCATTGTCAGCAAAAAATATCTGGCATCTCCCCTGTGCCCCATGCTAGGGCCCCTGGGATAATTCTTTATTCTGTGTCTTCATGCTCCCTAGTCTTATGTGTTTATTTAGCTGAAAAATATGCCTATTTCCATAAATAAAGGATGTCATACTTAATAATGTAATATAGTGATCATCTTGCAAATTTATGGAGGTGTGTATGACTGTGGCTTCCGAGTACAATGTGTACAACGTCTTTCTTGTCTTTTATGGAATTGTTCCTTGTAAACCAGGTGACAGATGAAGAGCTAGCAAACACAGCACAAATCAGAATTTCAAGCTTATTATGTTTTGAGAACTGAAGTCAACTCAGTAAGTTGTGAGACGAACTAGAAAATAAACACCCTGAATATAGTTATGATATGGACAGGTTATTGGCAAATAACCATAAAGAGTAGAAATAAGGATAGTAGTTCATCAAAAATCTCAACAGTCCTCAAAATACTGCTGAGTCTCAGGCACACAACATCACTTGAACAGTAGGGGCAGGTGTTGATCTCACTAATGTGTAGCTCTCTCCCTAATCTTGTTCTGCATCAATCATTAGATTTTGACAATGATGTAAAAGGTGGTGACTAATGAACAAGTGCATTATCTTTACATATGTCTATTGACTGGCTGTTTAAGTACAGTTTTGAGCTCTACTGCCTCACTCGACAGAGAGAGGAAAATATATAGTTTTTAAAAATGATATAGAGACAAAAACAAAAATCAAAGCAAGCAAAAGACCTATTAGCAGAATGAATGCCAAATTACGGCAAAACGAAACAAAAATACCGCAAAAGTGCCATTGCATTTCATCAGAATATACTGTCTAAAACATCAAAACAAGTCTTTATTTTAAAATAAACCCACAATAGACAAATAGGTGATCCATTCTCTCCCATCAGAGCATATGGGGGCCTTCTACAGTGAGCAGCAACTATAGACTTTGGCTTTTTGATCAGATCATTGTGGAAATATCAATCATGCAGTGTTTACCAAAAAAAATTATAGTTCCTTATTAATCTCAAAATACATTTTGCTTTATTTCACTGTATATAGTTAATAATTCAAATTGAGAGAGAAGCTCTACAAATTGAGTCCAAACACCATTAATGTGTTCAACAGATGTTGTCTGGAAGATTTGGGAATGAGAGGAACCTGAGGGAAGATGGGGGTAAGAAGAGGAGGAAGAGGGATGAGGGTGAAGTAGGTAACCACTGGGGGGAGAGGAAGGGGATTTAGAGAGGAAAATGTGCATCTCTGGAAAGAGGTTTCATTTGGTAACTTTCATGAGTGACCAAAAGAAAACACACGTGTGCTTGACGTAGGATGGTCCACGTTCCTCCTCAGGTTTGCTGTGATCTTTTTAAAGGAGAAAAAATGTTTATCTTTTCCCAGGCTATAAGTACTAAGTGGGGGATAGGTGAGAAACCTTAACTGGAAAGATAACTTGGGGAATTTTGCCTCTGGTTTTCAAATGACTCTGACAAAAATCCCTGGCAGAATTCAGTCTTTCAAGCATGACAGAGGAAAACATCATGTGCAAGGCTGCCGTGCTGCTTTAATTTTACTGTTTATTTTCATATCATATTTAAAGTACATTTCTTTTATTAAAAAAAAAGTACATTTCTTTTATTAACAAAAAAATTTTTGGTTGTTTTTATTTTATGTATATGAATGTTTTGCCTATGGGTGAGTGTATGTGTACTCGTGTATGTGTGTGTGTGTGTGTGTGTGTATGTGCATGTGCATATGTAGCATATGTGACTGGTAACTACTATGGAGATCAGAACAAGTCACTGGATCCCTGAAACAAGAGTTTAAAATGGTTGGGAGACTCTGTGTGGGTACTGAGAACTAAACCCATGTCCTGTAGATCAGCCAATGCTTATAACTGCTGAGCCATCTCTCTAACCTCTGTTTTCCTAAGTAACATGCTTGTGTTAGAAATCACTCTGTTGGGAAAAACTAAGCAGAGAAAAAAGTTATAATTTTTTTAAAAAGTTTCAGACATTCTCATGAAAAAAGTTAGCGAAAAATAATGCATGAATGCCTAAGGAAGAACTATAGGTTGGTCCTCCACCTGAGAATCAGGGTAAGGTCTTAGAATACATACCAATGGGCTCAGGGAACCCAAAGTTTTCTGCCATCTGACTCATCCAATACCAACTTGTTTATTGGAAGGAAGCTGCCCCAAGTGTGAATTTTCTCATGGAATTCCAACAATCAACAGCTGGCAATTATTACCACTGTTGTCAATATCAAAGCCTTACACATTTGCAAAAGTTTCCATTTCTTACAAAATGGTAACTATCAACAGTTCTTGATGTATTTGCTTGAGCTCATAATGGTCAGTCATAAGGCAACTGGATGACAAATGAATGATAAAATGTTATCTGTCTAAGTGGGTCTGTCATAGGGTCGGGAGGAGTGCCCCAACTGATGCTCCTATATAAACTCAGACATGCCCATATTGTTCCCAGGCTGCAAAATGGGGTACTGACCTTGGAAGACAGCTTGGCATTTCCTGATAGAACTAGACGTGCTCCCTCCACATCCTATGAGCTATGAGAAGACATTCTAGCACCACTCCAGGTAGAGTTATGCCCTACTAGCCTTTGCTATAAAAAGCAAAGCAAAGCAAAACAAAAGAGGAGCAACTGAGAGAGAAACCAGGCCTGGGTGCTTCTTTACATGGTAGAGCATGGCTCCTCTCTCAGGCTATCTGTCCTCTCTGCGACATGAGAAAAACTGGTTCCTACTAGGGTTCCAGAGACCCAGACAAGTGTGTGTGGGAGCTAGTGTCCAGAAAACCATTTGCCTGCCCCTCTTGTAGGAAGTCACTCCACCGCAGTTAGATTCTCTTGCCTTATTTTCCACAACCCCATCTTTATTTCCATAGATTTTGTCTGTTTCCCATGTGGCCTAGAGCAATCTATACCAAAAACTACATCTTTTCAACAAAATCTGTAAAACAGCCAGTAATCCTGTCAGGGAAGCAGAATATTTACAGAACAACAGTAGAGATTACCTAGCTCTGCAGGGAAAGTATGATTTAAGGATGGTGATGATGGAAGTTTAACATCACTGCCACATGGGAGGTGGCCACAGCAGAGAGACCCAAGAGCCGAGCCCAAGCCCCCGCCGGGAACGCATGCAAAATCCCTAGCAGAGCCCAGAAACTTATTAAACTGTGTTCTCAGATGTGTGAAACTGCAAAGAGTATTTATTAAAATTGAGAGACTGGGAATTTAAAAGTCACAATACAATAACTGCAAAAGAGAGAATCAGAACATCATTAGAAGTTGGCAAAACACAGAATTAACGCTCACATCAATCAAGCAGAGACTAGAGGCGTATCCTAGGCGGAACTCTGAAGGAATAAAAGATAAAAGGGTGGCGAGAGAAAATGACAGCTCTCGAGATAAAAGCAGGGACATTGAAGTTTTCGGAGCTATAATAAAGGGTGCAGGATCAATAATTAGAAAAACTATGGAACACACATTTTATGACTCATTGAAGAGTTGAGACCGGAGATTAAAGGAGCTTCATTATAATCCATGGGAACAAAACACAGCCACAAGGGAATAAGAAGACGATGTCACCTCAAAGCCACTTAACTCCAACATGCAATGAAGAATTCTCTCCACACACCCGGGAGAATAAGTGGATTATATTCGAAGAAATACAAATCAAAGTCACTTTCACTTTCTAGTGGTACATCAAAACGAGTGATTCATGTGGCCCAGATTAAACGATAAAGGATGCCTTCTAGGTACACCTACTCAGCAGATGGACTATATGATGTGTGGAAGGGAGTGATCTTGTTTTAATGTCTCATGTACTTCATTAAGATATCTCACAATCTTTAGCTTGGCTGAAGAGTACATTGCAAACAAGAATACTACTTAAGCGGATGAAGATATATATATATATATATATATATATATATATATATATATATATATATGTGTGTGCGTGTGTGTGTGTGTGTAATAACACATATCTCTCTCTCTCTCTCTCTCTCTCTATATATATATATATATATAGATAGATAGATAGATAGATAGATAGATATAGATAGATAGATAGATATAGAGAGAAGAAAAAGCTAACCAAAAATGTTTGTATTTATTGTAACATAGTAAAGAACATATTTAAGCAAGTAAAGAAATAACAAGGCTAATGTACTTAATCTAGAAAATAAAAATTTATTACAATACAGATCTGTACATTCTTTTCTGTAATAACGGGTCTATGTTTGTAAAGCAATAGCAGATCTGAGTAATTGCACCTGAGGCTGTATACCCAGCAAAGCTCATTTAGGGTCTGGAGTTTAGAGAAAATGTTTGCAAACCCCTGCCTTGGAACATTGACTGTTTGAGAATAAAAGTACAATTTATCTGTCAAAAAAAAAAAAGAAAGAAAAAAAAGAAATAACAGCTTGGAGCTCTGTGGCTGAGCCCTGAAGCCCACATCTTCTCTTCAGAACTAGGTTGGGAACATCCAGATGCAGAGTGCTCCAGGCAACTGGGCTCATCTAGAGATCTTGCTAGAGCTGGGAGCAAGCTCAGGGAGCTTGGAATGAACACAGTGAACCTGCTGCATGGTTTTGTATCAGCCACCTGGACTGCATGAAGAGAACAATAGGCTTAAGAGAATCCTTATCCTTACTTATCCTGAAGGTCTCTAAAAGATGTCAGAAGATCCACATAGTTGTAAGAGGAGAGGGAAATGGAGACAGGGGGATTGACTCTTACCATGGGCTTTCAGATAGAGTCTGGGAAAGTACATTAGTTATGGTCAGTGTTAGATGAAGTTTCAGAAAATAGTGGTCACAGATCATTTCTTTTTGAGACAGGGTCTCATTTTGTATCCTTGACTGACCTGAAACTCCCTATTTAAACCAGACTGGCATTCAGCTCATGTATCCACCAGCCTCTGCCTCCAAGTGATTGGGTTAAGCTGTTCATCTCAGCCTGTGGATTATGGCTCCTAGGAAGTTGCCTATTAGATGTTTATATAACAATTCATAACAGTAGCAAAATAAGAGTTATGAAGTAGTAACGAAATAGTTTTATGGTTAGGGCTCACCACAACATGAGGAACTGCATTAAAGTGTTGCAGCATTAGGAAGGTTGAGAACTGCTGGATTGAAGGCATGCACCACCAGGCCTGGCTGGATATTGATCTCCTACATGGCCATGCACCTAGCTCTCACTTTTAACCATGTCTACAAATACCTTTGTTTCCCCTAGGCTGAAGCGTGTTGATGCTCTGAATGTGCACATAGGGGAAGTGCCTGGGACAGGAGCACCAGCCTGGGAACCTATGGATAAGAGACAATACAGTCCAAGTGTGTGGTCCATCTACAGAGATTCACTTCCTATTTTCATTATGTTTTTGTTTCTTATTCGTTGTGCTTTTTAAGCATATTAAATGTCTTAAAAACACAAATAAGGTAAAAATAGCACAGAGACACAATGAAAGCATCTCGTATCAGACAACTTGAATGCAAATGTTGGAATTTTCACTTGCTCTTTGTGATTTGTCCCCAATGTAGGAATTACTTACCTATGATTTGGGGTTAATAATGAGTTCTTTCCCTACAGACGTTCTCAAGAACCAAACTTAAACATTACAGGTATAAAATGCCTGCCCTGAAACTTGGCTAAAGTTTCAAGGTTACAAATAACTTCTACTGTTTGTATAATGAGAAAAAAAATCACAGAAATTGAATTAGCAAAATCTACAAAGTTATGTTTATTGATTCAAGTTTTAGGAGAAAATTCAGTCATAAGACAGTGGACAGAACCTATTTGAAAGCTCTTGGCAAAACAAAAAACCCACAAAAGGTAGTTTTACTGAGAAGTGCAAAGGGCATAACTTTCTTCACTAATTTAATTCTTAAAAAATGCTTTTCAAAGTTGTGGCAAAGTAGATCTAAGACTTACACTAAGCTCAGTCAATGAAGACCTATTATATACCATTTGAGAAAAATGTAATTCAAGTTACTTGATTAACTTTGCATTTACAGTATATTTATTATAGAAAATTCCTACAACCTTTATTATGTTATAAATATTTTATGCTAAAATATAAAAAAACCTGTGAAATAAGTATTTTGTCTAAAATGAATAGTGAGGAAATCCATCCCCCCTCCCTGTGCCCCATGAACCATAGCTTTCTATTGTGGTGTCACCTAGTAAAGATGGCAGATATGGTATCACTATCCAGTAGTGGAAGTTTCAACTCAATTGTGGCCATGGAAGCATGTTCAAAAGTAAAAATAAAAAGTTTTAAAAAGTTATATGACTCTCATACCTGGCACTTACGTGCCTAGATTTGAGTGAGAGGCACTGCCTGCAAGCCCCTGCTCCATTTGCCACTGAACGTTTACCACTGAGGAAGATACCATTTCCTCCCATAATCCTCTTTCCTCATTCCATCCCGAAGTAGTGTTCATTTTTGCTGAACGGGATTCTTCAGTGTGTTACTATTAAGTGTGAGATAATCCCTGGGGAGGTCTGGGATGGCAGGCCTTTGACATGACATGACCATTACACACACGAACTCTCATCTCAGCACTTGTGGTTACCCACACAAGACCTATGTAAGATCAAGAGACCTGAAACTTCTAGTATGGAGGGGGAGTGGTCTCCTGATGCCCTGTCCCTGCTCAACAGCTAATGGTGGTTGATGACTGATGACAGAGGGACAGTCATTATTTTCCTTTAGGCAGCTGCCATTGGTAGAGTGATTATGTTCCTGTGGATGATGCCACGCATAAAAGTATAAGAAGAAGACAATTGGTTTTAATGAGTTAAAGGAAATAAGTCGAAAAGACATGAATGTAGAAGTCAGATGGAAGGAATGATGTATGTGTGGGGGGAAATGAAGAAAGAGATACATATTGTCAAGATGCAAATGATACATACAATTTTCAAAAAAACTAAAAAGAAATAAACAAATCAAAATGAGAACATTAGGAGGGCAATTAGCAAAGAAGAAAATGTGGCGTTCACGTTAGGAGTGCGTTCTCAATTGCCGAAACAGAGCCTCAAGGATATTCAGAATGGCCCAGTAACATACTTACTTTATAAACCCTGCTACACATGGAGGAAGAGTGAAGCCTTGGAAACCTTTATAGGGTTGGGAATGACAACTGTCCAGCCGCAGGCCTGTGCTCTAGAGGAGCCATTTAATGGCGTGCATTTGAGCTCCTTCATCATTAAAAATGCAAAAGTGGGGCTATTGACCATGATTTTCTCTCACACTTAATATTTTTATAGTTCTGGATATTCTTATAGTCTTCCTCTGTCTGGAGCTATATTTGACAGGGCTGCATGAGAGTTGCTGACTGGTAAAAATGTATAATGCAAGCTTGTGTCTGCAGTGGAAAGCAGGGACTCAATGTGATAGTGCATCTGCCCAATCCCAGCTCTTGGGAAGTGAAGGTACAAGGATAGAGAATTCTAGGCTATCCTTGGCTACATGAAGAATTTAAGAACAGCCTGAGCTAAGTGAAACTCTGACTCAAAAAACAAACAAACAAACAAACAAACAAAAACAAAAACATAAAAAGGAAAAACAAGTTAGAAAACAGTTGATGCTAATTGTCTCCATTCCCCAAGAGTGGAGCTGTGGATGGGTGAACTGTGGCCTGACTGGACCTTGCTTCCTTAGCTGGAAGGAGGTCTGCCAGCCCAGCAGCCAGGTGTGAGGTTACCTGGTCAGGAAAGCAATTATCAGATTGGCAGATTCCATCGTCATGGTAACAGGGTGAAGAGCTAAGGCCAGAGCTCAGCTTAGATGCTTCACTCTCTTCCACCTGCAGTTTCTCATTTTTTTAGAGTGTGAAGAGAAGGTGCGAACTCATCCTCTCATTCCTGTGCACGAGCCCTCCACCAGGGTCCGTTCCCTCAGAATCGGTATAGCAGATTAAGAAAACAGAACAACGAGAGAACAGGCTTTGACAAGGGCTACACAGGCGTGTGTGCAATCGGGCAATGGATTCTACGCCACGAATGAAAATAGGGATGCGCTCCTGTGACCCAGACGGATGCCGGGGCAGTGTGAGCTTTTGCTTTTGCATCTGCCTGCCTCCTGCTCTTCTGTCCCTCTTCCATCCTCAGCCCTGGTTCCTGACTCAGTTCTATTCACGAGAGAGAGAGAGAGAGAGAGAGAGAGAGAGAGAGAGAGAGAGAGAGAGAATATGAAAATGTCCAGTCTGAGGTAGGGCTACAACCACTATAAAAATATCCTAGAAGAATTTTGAAAATAAGACATTGAAATGTATAACATCACTGAACAAATGCAGTGAAACAACATCACTCCTTCTTGCTACCCAGCACAGAAGTATGCTCTGAACATGCTTTTGGATAAAAGATTAACACGAGATTGACTTAAACATATACCTTGCCCAGATAAAAATTTCTAGTGGATCCTCCAAGAAAGCCTGAGTCTCCCTCATAAACCAACAACCAAGACAGGATTCAGCTGTGATTTTCTTTCTTAATTCAGAAAATAAGCCTCTTAAAAACAATTCCAATTTTCATTTCCTAAATCAAATTGGGACCATGAGTCTGTATTTATGTTTCATAAAAGTTTGACTAAATCTGTGTAATCTCATGACTTATTTTTTTTTTCTGTAGTGTTGAGGATCAAAGTCAAGGCCTTCCTCACACTAGGCAAACACCCTTGCATGGTGCTCTATCCCTAGCTCTGTGCATTATTAGTCAAGCCACAAAGATATTTTTAAAAGCCAAAGTAGGTAAACATATAGAGATGCTTGTGACCATGAAAACACAGGCATTCTGAAAAGAAATCAATATGGCTAACAGCTAGGAGGAATATATAGGAATATATAAAATGTCAGATTTTTATCTCATTTAGACTTTAACATATATACATACACATATGTATATAATGTATATACACACACATATATGATAGAAGTCAAAATGAGATAAAATCTGACTTTAGAAATGGTCTCATCTGCCATGAGCACAACCTTGGTCCATGGTAGACTTCCTTGGATACATACTGCAACATGACTGGTATGCACAGTTTAGCATGCTTGCTTGCTTGCTTGCAAAACTGTGTTCCCAGAGGAAATTGTTCATTTCTCACAGTGCTGTGTCCTAGTGTCCTGGCCCAATGGTATATTCATTTACTCATTCATTCACTATTTCAATGCACATGACTTCCCTGCCAGGCTGGACTATGCCCTGGAAGTGTAAGCAAAAATGCGGCTTCTCTCCTTTAGTTTTTCTTGGGGTAATTTGTTAGAGCAACTAGAAAAGTAAAGAATGCAACAGCTTAGGACAAATGCCTGATCCTAGCCTGCTTCCCTTAAAGTCCTGCACACCGAGGGATGCTCAGTCTTCTTGCAAACTCTGCTGTGTCTTGCAAAACATGGCTGTGCCCAGAAACACACTGACAACCCCACAGACAATTCTCCATTGAGATCTCAGCTACTGGCCATTGCATAGCACCAGAGTGTCTGCTGATTCTCCTCAGGCTTCAGTCCTCACATCTATTCTACACATAAAACTGCCTTCTGAGCACTCATGCCAGACTAAGGTTTTCATTTATTTATTTATTTATTTGTTACAAACTGTAGGCTTATCAGGTCTTTGTCCTTTCCATCATAAGCAAGATGATAAGTACAAACATTGCTGACAGTTCAGTACCCAAGACAGGTCACTCACACACAAACACTAGACATTATTTTAAGCCATCTTGGATACATTGTTTAAAATTATGTACAAACTCATTACAGAACAATGTGGGGAAGAATATGTTTTGAGCAGACAGCAGAAGCAATGCCTAAATAATTATATACTATTTGGTTGGCTAGATGGCCCAGTAGTACTTATCACCAAAACTGATAACCTGCATTTCATCACTCATACCCACATTATAAGAGAAAATTGATTCCTGCAAATTGTTCTCTGATTTCCACATATGCATCAGGGTATATGTATATGGACAGGCACACATACATGTGCATATATACTCACACACACACAAACAAACACACACATAAACAAATATAATGAAATATTAAAAATTGCTATATAGTGTATTTATAGTATATATGGCACATAAAAGTCAACTTCAATTCTATCACAAGCTTATCTCTTCTGTGTCACATATGACATTTGTTGTTACAAAAAAGAAAAAGAAAGGAAAGAAAGGGAAGAAAGAAAAAAGGAAAGAAATAAAGGAAGGAAGGAAGGAAGGAAGGAAGGAAGGAAGGAAGGAAGAAAGAAAGAAAGAAAGAAAGAAAGAAAGAAAGAAAGAAAGAAAGAAAGAAAGAAAGAAAGAAAGAAAGAAGGAAGGAAGGAAGGAAGCTGGGAGACTAACAACATCAGGATGGACCTCACAAGTTGTGACCACAAGTGACTATGTGACTGTTTTGTATGATGTTAATGGTGAAACATGCCCATTATATCCTAGAACATCACAGAACCTCTCTGTGGGCACATCCTGTTGGATAGACAATATCAGAAGGTACTTGTTTAGTACAACATGTAGAAGACTCTAAAGAACTAGAAAATTGATTTTATTAACTATTTTTCTATTGCTGTGATAAAACACCATGACCAAGGGAACTTATAGAAGAAATGATTGTCTTGGGTTTACAGTTTCTAATGTTCAAGAGTCAGTCATGGCGGGGAGACATGGCCACAGGAAGCAAGCGTGATGGCAGGGACTTCTGAGAACTCAAAGCACAAGCAGGAAGCAGAGAGCACACAGGGAGTGGCACAAGGCTTTGGACTCTCAAAGCTCATCCTTAGTGATGCACTTCCTCCAACAGGGTCATACCTCCTAAGCCTCCACAAACAATACCACCAGCTAGTGACCAAGTGTCCAAATGACCAAGGATAATGGGGACATCTCCTTCAAACCAGAATTTTGACCAATGGACCTAATCAATTAAAAAAATTCCAATACTTTATTGGAGTTGGTTCTATTCTATCAGGCTCATGGACCTGATGAGCAGGCAGGGTGGGATAGTTAAAGACCATAATTAAGACATTTATAAAACAGTGTGTGTTCTTTATTTATCTAATTGACTCATTGATGTCTATTTATTTACATATTTTACACATTAACAAAATAAATTCACTTCACTTGATAGTTATTACTGAAAAATGTGGAAAGATTTTGTTTTAGATGTCATTTTTAACCCTAAAATTGCAACCTAACAGTCAAATATGTGTTCTTATTAATTATCTTTAACTTTTGTTCTTTTCCATGTAGTCAATAGCTCCATGTTGGATGCACATTTAAAATCATCTTTTAGTGTTGTAATCATTTGAATGCATATCAAAAGTACAGAATTAAAGCTGTATTTTCTGTGACATTTTAGAGATCTAAGGAAATTAAATATCAAGTGCATTTGACAATCCTATTTGCCCTTACTATACGTGAGATGACAATATCTGGGTATTTCTAGTATCCCTGGTGACTAATAGCATGAGACAGGTGCCAGCATACCAGTCAAACCATAAAGGTAGCTATGACAGCCACCCAGAATTAGAGGAGACCAAGACCTTTTCAAAGGTTCCTAAGCATCACCATGTATGTTTCATAGAGGGACACAAGCCATTAACTCTGTCCTGTTCCAGAAATTTCAGTGAAAAAAAATATACCTGGTCTACAAATATACCTGGAGGGAGAGAGAGTACAGGATTCTTTATCCCATCACCATACTAGTGATGGGAGGATGACAGAATAGTTCATAGTCACTAACGAACACCATGTTATGTAACAACTCGAAACTTTCCTGTATCAAACAATGGGGTCTGACTTGCTTCCTAAATGTGGCAGAGTCCCCTGGGTATTGGAATGGCTTAAAGGAAACAAGAAATCTGACAGTGAACTGTGCTGTCAATGAAGCCACTCCTTGTCCTCAGTTGGAAATAGTGTCTGGTTACAACTGGAGGCTAAAATAATAGACAGAAATCAGAGTAAGCCTCTAAATTCTGCTTATGGATGCTAATCTCCTTCCTGCCTTCAACATTAGTAGTTTACTCAATGTTTCCAGGGTCTCTGGGGAAGATGGCATTCACAGCTCTTCCATGGCTGCTGAGAATTTTGTGGTGTGACATCTAGTGATTCACTGAGTCTCACAGCAAGAAGAAAACCATGAAAATTACAGTCATTCCACCTCCGAGGCTGCTCTTTGCCTGCTCACCCTCCCTCCTTCCTTACCTCCTCTCCCTTTCTTGTTACCCCAGTACTGGGAATCAAACTCAAGACCTTACATGTGCCAGTTACACTCCAAGGCCAGAGTCCACACTGGTAATTCTAATTTACATACCACCCCCATAAAGCATAAAGTTTATTCATTGGCCAATTATATGACCGAGTCTCGGGAAACTATGGACATTATATTATAATTAGCTTCAAAAATTGCCAGGGAAACAAATGGGGAATGTTCTTTAAAGATTCATATCATCTCAAAATAGTGGGGAATGCACTTGGAGGTGTCTGGAGCTCTGCACAGTGGACTAGTTTCCAAAATGGGCATCCCAGGTCTGATTGAGTTATTTGACTGGTAGATTGATGCTCTCTTGTCTGTGAAAAATCAAGTGTCCACTCCATCACTGTAACACTACTGTAAGAATTGACACTTTGAATTTTTTTCCCTGTAAATTTAAGGCCTCAAACCCAGAAAGCAAGACACAGACTGGAGATGGTGTAAAACAGAATACCTGTAGGACCAACGAGACAGCTTCAGGACCATGGGGAGCTCTTGACTTCCCAGAGGAGGAATTCAGCCACTACTGTGACCATTGCCCTTAGCAGGTTGGAGCCTGGGTTAAGTCTGGTCCTTCTGTGCTATGTGTGTGACTCTGCACCTCTCAGAATTGACCAGGAAAAAGAGCTGCTATTAGCAGGAAAATTTGAAAAGATCAATTTGTAAATTATAACAGGATGAGATAAAAAGTGGAAAAGAGAGGAGGCGGCGGCAGAGAACCAAGATTGAAAGTAATATTCAAGGAAGGAAGCAGCAAAACCTGCTGTAATGTTAATTATTTTTAATTGATCCATTAAAGAGACCTAGAATGAAAAACAGTTGTCTTCTGAATTTCAATACACATGTTCATCTGCAAAGCAGTGAGATTTATACCTAAAGTAAATTCAATAGAAATATATACAAAATCTCAGCTTGCCCTTGTTCTTAGTGAGAAGCTTCATTTCCTGCTTTTGTTTGGCTGTGTGAGTCAAGGTCTCACTCTATTGCTTAGGGTGCTCTCAAATTCACAGTCTGACTTACTTTTCTCCCTGTCTGCGCTTGCTAAGAAATGTCGTTTTCAGTTGCTGCATCTACAATAATAAACACAGAGTAAATGCATACTATTACATTTTACATGTGTGTGTGTGTGTGTGTGTGTGTGTGTGTGTGTGTGTGTGTATGTTTTGTCTTTTCTGAAATAAATTTGATCTAGCCAAGGTAATTTCTCACTTGTACCATCAGCAAGAGTCACTTTGCTTACTCTCATAGGCAGAAGCTTCTTGGAGGGGTGTGGACATCAAAGATCCATCAACGATGATGGAAAAGAAGGCTGAGAAATTAATAGGAAAGACGAAGCCTGATTGGGGAATTAGTATGAGAGGCAACAGTTGACAAATCACACAGGAAAGATGAAGAGAAAACCCTAGCTCACGATGCCCATTTTTCTAAATAATGGGTCTTGCTCTGACCAAGGAGCCTCCCTTCAGAAGGTTGCTTCAACAGGAGCCACAGCTAAAGAGATTGGAGGAGTAGTCGTCCCCACCCCACCCCCTACCCACTTGCTCCTGCTGCAGTCTGCTACAGAGCCCTGTAGCTGGGGGGAATCTGCCTGTTCTAAATACTCAGAAAAGTGTAACTTTTCCTTTTTAATCTTTGTAACTTGTAGCTGTCCTTTGCTTCTTTATGGATCCTTTTTTTCTTCCACCCTCCTCTACCCTGTCAAACCCCTGATTCTAGATAAGAGGGAAGAAAGGCTAGAAAAGAAAGACAAGTGATCCTGATTAAGTCAGGGATCACAAACAGGGCAACAGTATTTTTAGACTACTTCCTGCTGATTAGGTAACTGGAGTTCCTTGGGGAATGTTTGATCATCACAGTCCATCAAGATCCAGTTTCTTCCTGTGGTGGTTTCTTCTTTGTGCATGACTTCTTAAGAAACACGATTGACCAACCACAACCAACAATTGCTAACAACCACTAACAAACAACCACCAACAACCAACCGCCAGCCCACCCCATTTATATACCCTGGAAAAGAGGGGCCCCTAGGTCTTGCAAACTTTATATTGCCCAGTTCAGGGGAAGGCCAGGGCCAAGAAGTGGGAGTGGGTGGGTAGGGGAGCATGGCGGGGGGAGGGGATAGGGAACTTTCAGGATAGCATTTGAAATGTAAAAAAATCATACACACACACACACACACACACACACACACACACACACACACACACATATCCCCAGATTTCCAAATGTCACATAATCACAGCTGGCAAAGAGATGCCTCTGCTAGAGCATGAGGCAAATTATAGTCAGCTGTGGGGACAGTTCAAAGCAGCCCCATATCCCACACCTGGGATTAAAATGAAAGTACATTCCTATAGTATTTCTGAGCTTTTCAAAGATAACCAAACTCCAAAATTACCACTATAGCCATACCCTTTGCTTCTTTTGTATGTTTGCCAAAGCTTAACTTGTTTTTCCTGACAGTTGGGGCATTCTCAGACTTTCTCTGAAGTCATTCCTTTCTCCCTTGTCCCAACCTTCCTACTTACAAATGATCCTCCTCCTCCTCCTCCTCCTCTTCTTCTTCTCCTCCTCCTCCTCCTCCTCCTCCTCCTCCTCCTTCTTCTTCTCCCCCTTCCTGCTCCATGCAGCCACTAAAAGTTACAACTTGCCTGCCCTTGAGTTTTTCCTTTAAACTCTGATAAAATTGTCCTGGAGATTTCCTCTGAGTTGGTATTTAAATTCTTTTATTTAGTGACACCAAGGATCCCAAGAAGCCACCCCAACTTACGACTTAACATGGCAGAACACAGGCGGGTCTCCCTGATAGTTGCAGTAACACTGCTAAAAAATAAGCATATGCTAAATTGTAACTAGAGATAATTATTTATACAAGAGAAAACAAATAAAATAGTAAAATGATGTATGATAAAGTTATGAACCAATGACTATTTTTCTTTTTTAGTATTCTTAATTTTTAAATATATATATATATATATATACAATTTAAAATTAAAGAAGTAATTTTAAGTAAGTTTATTTAACCCAGAGAGCCAGCTGATGACAGGAATAACCCTGTGGAGCTCACATGCAAAACATTTCAATGTTATGAAGCAGGAAATGACCATCTAATTTCCAGCACTTACTTTGATGAGGATGAATGATAACACAAATGACGCACAGAAGCAACTTCACTCTCTTTAACTATCATGGACAGACCTGAGAGAGGATCAGAAAGTGACTCAAAGGATCTGTGCACTTTATGTAATAATAATAATAATAATAATAATAATAATAATAATAATAATAATAAAGCACAACAGTCACATATGGGAAAGTTAGGGTGCGAGGACCCTGCATTCCAAAATAACTGGGAAAGCTGAGTTAATGTAGGGTATCAAAATGAAAAGGGGAAACAAATGAAACAAACGAGAAATAAATAATCATGCCCCAAAGAGTAATTTAAATAAGTAGTTGGCGTGGCTCTCAAGCTTCCCTGGGGCTCCCAACGAAGCCCTTCATTAGACACTCTGTTCGTTAGACTTAATTTTTAGATGGAAGAAGGCACCGTGAAACTTTCGAGATGCCCTCATAAATACATCCCCTCTTTCCAGGCAGACGAGTAAAAAGAGAGCAAGGATGTTACGGCAATTAGGAAGGGCTCTTGTCCTATGAGCTGACTGCTCCAGGCTGACCCATCATCTTTTTTCAAACTGAGAGCCTTGTAGACCACATTAAATTGAAAGACAAATCTTCGGTTTTTAAACCCGTTTTCGAGCTAAATGTCATGTCGCGTCCAACGCTTAACAGTGTTTTTAAAACCAAACCTGGGAGATGGCTCAGCAGTCAAAAGTGTTAGCTGTTCACACAGGTGGCTTGGGTTGGGTTCAGAGCACCCTCACGGTGGTGCCTCAAAATGGTACAATTTCAATTCTAGGGCATCAATTCCTGCATCAATGGGTACCAGGTACTCAAGTGTCATACTGACACACAGGCAAAGAGTCATAAATCTAAAATAGAACTTAAAAAAATACAAAACTACAGAACTTGATATTTTTTTTTGTCTCTCTGTCCTCAGTGCAAATATTTAAACCATGTACAAATTAGAAAAAAAATCATATTTAAGAAACTGAAGATTCCTTAATTTTAATGCGTTATAACAAACTACCACTGAATGGCAAAATTATCTAATTATCTACGGGATTTTCCCCTGCAGGTGGAAATTGTGTTGAGTCAGAAGTACAGAAGCTGCGTGGCTGTCGGTTTTCCTAAGAATAACTGTGTCTCCCCATCCAGCAGTAAACTGTACTGTTTGTTCCAGTTCCTCCTGCTTCTGATAAAGAGAGTTCAGAAGCACAGGACTAGAAGGTTTAAGTCCCTCTGCCAGATGTGTGGGGCTGGTTAGGTGGCTCTCCCTGGATGGACGCACTCTGAAGACTGGCTGTTTTCCAGGCTCTTAGCTTCCCCAACGGTTCGATCTCCCTCCATCGTTCCCCTGTCAGCTTCCTACCTTGTATTCTGTTCATGGCTTTGCCTCCAAAACTGGCCACTAGATGGTCACTCTACTTTCAGACCTTGTTAAATCTACCCAGGCGATGAAGGAGCCAAGTTGGGAATGTAGCTAAGTTCTGGATATTGCCAGGAATAGGAAAGCCTCCATAGAGAGATGATGAGCTTGCCACAGCAGTTGAGGGGTGGGGCTTGGAATTAAGCTGCTGCAGAACTGGTATTGGGTTAGTTTCTTTTCTTTTTATTTATTTATTTATTTATTTATTTATTTTCCTCCCCCCCCCCCGCCCCTGCTCCCCTTCCCACCCACTCCTACTACTTGACCCTGGCCTTCCCNTCCCACCCACTCCTACTACTTGACCCTGGCCTTCCCCTGTGCTGAGTCATATAAAGTTTGCAAGACCAAGGGGCCTCTCTTCCCAATGATGGCCGAGTAGGCCATCTTCTGCTACATATGCAGCTAGAGACTCGAGCTCAGGGGGTACTTGTTCTTTTCAACCTGATGGAAGATATTCTCTCTCTCTCTCTCCTCTCTCTCTCTCTCTCTCTCTCTCTCTCTCTCTCTCTCTCTGTCTCCCTCCCTCGCTTCCTCTCTCCCTCCCTCCCTCTTTCTCTGTCTCTCCCTCCCTCCCTCCTTCTCTCTCTGTCTCTCTGTCTCTCTCTGTCTCTCTCGCCTCTTCTTCCTTCTTTACTTTCTTCTTTTCCTCCCTTATCCCCCTGCTCCCTTTTAGTGTAGGAAATGAAGCAAGGATTTTTCAAATGTGAAATGTGCTGAATCCTCTTATACTTTTTAATTTTTATGTTTGTATCTCTTTTATACTTTCTGTGAAAGGGTGTCCCTAAGCACCCTAGGCTGCCTTGAGCTCAGTCTATAGCTAAGGCGAGCCATAGTCTTGCTATACTCCTGACTCAGTCTCCTAATTGCTGGGATGACAGCCTTGCACTATTTAGCCTATAAGAGGGATGTCTTTTCCCTGCACCCTTCGTGGCTCATGCTTCCTGGGATGGCCATATTCTCTAGTGTGAGGCTTTGCCCTCTCTTGGATTACGTGAAGTTAAATTTCCCTAGCACCTGGGGACATCATTAGAGTTCAAAATTATTTTTCTATTCTTCCAGGTAAAGTCTCTTCTTCATCATCATTTATGTCTGCAATTATACATGGAACATTCTTGTTAAATAACCAACTTTGGAAAAGACAGGTATGGTATGGTATCCAAGTATGGATAGCTGTGTGGCATGTGTTCTCTAAAAATAATAACACTGTGCCTCTAGAGCTTTGTTAAGTTTGAACTTCATACATCCTTGACATGTAGTAAGGAGCATTATTCATTCAATCATTTAAACCATAATTGCTTTTGATTATATAGTAAGTGGAAATGTAGAGTAAAGGCAAGTAAGGAGAAGCAGTAATTAGGGATATATTGACAAGAAAGGATTAAGAGATCCAGGAGGGGGCTGCAGAGATGACTCAGCAGTTAGAAGCTCTTGCAGAACACCTAGGTTTGATTCCCAGACCTCTTTATGTCCTACAGGAACGTCGTCAAGACTCCATACTTCTCCTGACACCTACCTCCACAGTGTTGACAGAGACTCCAGCTCTGGGACTAAGGAGAATCTTGTGTGATGAACTCATATTTGTACAAAATCCCACAACCACTCCCAGAGGTCATATTACTGCATTTACGAGGCAATTTCTGATGTGAAGGTATGAAAACAAGTTAATTTGGCTAATATAAAAATGCTCATAAACAAAAAAAATCATACTGTTTCTTCACTGGAGCCCCAGGGGAAATGGCAGCATGGGGGGGGGGTGTCATCTTGTCCCTTTTTATTCTGCAAGGACCTGGTCCTATTAATGTGTGATACTCCCCATCTGTAGAGCTGGTAAGCAACCTTGGTGTCCCCACACACTGAGAATGGCAAGGTGACCATGAGGCTGGATCTCTGAATGAACAGGGCTTTCTAAGCTGGCTGGAACTCAGCCAGTTAGGAGCTATTCAGAACTTGACCTTCCATGACCAAGAGAGCATCTCCCTGCCTCGAGGGCCCTAAAGAGGCATTAGGGACCTTAGCACTGGGCCTGATGAAAAAGCAATTAGCATTCCCCAGGAGGGACTATTGTCCCACCCTTACTCAATAGGGACGATGAGGACCAACAGTCTACAGTGGCTTTAATTTTAAGGTAATCACTGAATTCACAAAAAAATTTACAAGTCAACCTGTATTACAACTGACAACAGGGCAGGGAGAGCCATCCCCAGATAAGAACCTCCGTATCCCACATTGATTTCACTCTAGAAATCCAGGTGAGCTCTATTGGCTGCCCTGACAGGTCAGACAGCAGAGGGATAAGCCTGTCGCCAGGGGGCTTTTGTGTCTGCCAAGCCTCTTTGCTGACATCCTCTCAGTCTCATCAGGACAGCAGGCAATGGATTAAGGACTGCTCTGTTTACTCAGCTCCCCGGGACCCATATAGATTTAACACCTACACAGGGGAAGTGTTTGAGCAGAAATGAATGAGAAACAAGCCTGCTAAGAAGGTCTAATAAGGCTTGGCTGGCCAAGTCAATAGCGCCCCAGTTACCAGAACCTTCCTCAGAGCAGGCCATTATCTAGCACACACAAGGCCTGCACAGTGCACCAGTCACATAGGTTTTTGCTTTTTTTTTTTCTTTTTTCTTTTTTAAGTTTAAGTCTCACAGCAGCTGTGGTGAAAATTCACCTCATTTTAAGATGAGAAAACCTCTCACTGGCTAACGAAATATAGCATTAGTTACACATCTAGTGATCTGGTCATGCCTTTTTTTTTTTCAAAGCTCCATTAAGATACTTATAGATTTAGAGAATCTCAATTTAGAGGTGGAAAGGGGCCAGTGTGTCTAATGTCCTCCATTCAGGCAGTAACTATGCTAAGTTCCCTTCCCATTTTTTTCTTTGTTTTCTTTCTTGGTTTGTTTCGTTCTTATTTTGTAAAGTTTTAAGAACTTTTTGCTTATTATTTTTATGTTAGTGACTCATGTAGCTAAAGTTGACCTCAAATACACTATGTACCTGAGGATGACCTTGAACTCCTTATCTTCATGCCTCTGACTCCTGGCTCCTGGGTGCTAGGATTACCAATGGGCACTACCAATTGGTGTAGTTCTGGGATGAAAACCAGGACCTTATTCTTCTAGATAAGCTCTCTACCAGCCAGGCTGCACCCCAACCAATTCCCTACATTTTCTATTGCAGGCACATAAATTGTCATAAAATATAAAGCCATCGCAGAGAAAGTTAATTGGAAAGAATCATCTATTTTCAAATATAAAATATATCCAAAGTGTAATTTTTCTCTGCATAGAATTTCCAACCCTCAACCTAGTTTAAACTATACGGATCTTTAAGTTTGTTAAAGTGGCCAAGCAGGCATCTGACAGACTGTTGCCAAAGCTTGGTATTCTCTACACCAAGTGCTCATGAAACACTCAGTCAAATGTCTGTGAAGGGCAACATCCCCACAGAGCCAGCAAATGTGCCCTGCCACAATTCACTCACAGGCACTGTGCTAGTCTACATACACGGCTCTCAATTCTCCCTTTCTAATTTCCAAACCACACAGTGTGTACGTGGCCCTGACACAAGTAAAATCACTGACCCTATGAGCATCTAAAAGGAGTCCAGACATTACTGACTGAGCACTGAAGGATTAGTGCAGCAGAAAGGAGCCTTGCTCCAACAGGAACCAATAACAAGGAAAGGCAAGAAAGAAAAGGATTCTGGTCTCAGTTGTAAATATGAGCACATGTGACCTCATCTCTTCTGACTCTGGGATTACTGTGACTTTTTCTACTCAATGTCTTTTGCACAATGTGGCAAAGTATGAGAACCTTGTCATGAGCTACCAACAAAGCTACCTGAGCAGACCTGGGACCTTGTTTTAGTCCTTCTTCATCTGTCAGGAGTCATCTAGGATAGGCGAAGGCTAGCAGGTGGCCTTCCTGGGGGTGGCCCACCTTTTTTGCATGGTCTGCCACAGGTGAGCTGGATGGCAAGGTTCCAGAGAGACTTCATCTTAGGAGTGTTTCTTGCAGCTGACATGCCTTTCCTGCCGTTATTAAATTAATATAATAACCCCACCATACTGATTTCCTACGGATCAATGTAAAGATGAACATTCATAAATTAATGATGTTTCAAAGCTATGTCTGACACTGTGTCCCACTTCAAACCCTCCTGGGCTGGGCTGGCTCTAGGCACAAATCTCAGCTACACTACAGTGGGGACCCACAGACATCACTATAATCTGTACAGCGCAGTAACTTAAGCAATTGATAACAAAGGCCTGGTATATACTATGCCAGGTATTGGATCAGGTAGTGCATGTTTTCCTAAGCACGGAGCTCAGAAGTGTAGTGTTCACAGGAGCAGATCCCCATGGACAGTTAGCAGAGGAGCAGGCAGATGCTGAGACGTGGCTAGGAACCTTCAGGAGTTACCTTTAGAGGCCTATTACATAGTGGCTATAGCCAACAATGTCTGGTTCAAATTGCCAAGGATGTTGATTTTCAACATTTCTGTCATTAAGAAATGATAGCATTTAAAATAGTAGATATGTGAAATAGTTTGAATTAGTAATTCTACACTGGGTAAAATTTAAAACACACGCTTACTATTAATTATTATCTGTCAGTTAAAAAGTAATGAAATCAGGCATGGTAGGTCATGCCTGTAGTACCAACAATTCTGACGTCTGTCTGAGCGATGGAATTAAGATAGTGTCTCAGAAAAAAAAACAACAACATAGCACTACTAGTGATTTTGACAAAGTTCCTACCTTAGAAAGAAACCTTTCCCTTACCAAGGACTCTATCTTCTTCATTAAATCTCTTTATTTCTGTTATACTTTAAGTGTGAAACGCCCCCAGTAAGAACATGAGTTAAATACTGGGTCTCTATTTTGGGAAACTGTGCGAACCTTGGGAAGCAAAGCATTGTTGTAGGAATTGGGTCATCAGGCTATGACTTTGGACATCTTAACTCATCCCCAGTCTCCCCTCTGCTCTCTCATCTTCTAGAAACTATACAGAAACTATCCTGCTCCACCATCCCTCTCCTTCATGATGGCTTCCTTAGACCTAGTTTGTAAAAAACTCATTCAATGGTTCTTTCCAACTCATCTATCTCCCTTGTCCCTGCTCCTGTGTTTATACATATTCATCTTTCTTCCAAATCTAATTTGAAAGGCTATGCATTATGCACCTTCATGTATGTGACAGTCTTAGCAATAGAACTATGGAGATGAGGGGCAGAGGGAGTGTGCACAGGGACACAGCCCACTGGGAGATCAAAGGGCACCATGCTGATAGAACAGGTGTGATCTGTGTGATGGTAGAAGGACAGATGTAGGGGTTAGCTCCTGACACAGCCAATGAGCTCACTCACATATATTCTCCCACCAGAATGCAGAAACTGACTGGTCTGGACAAGCTTCTTAGGTGACCCTCCAGCCAAATTCCTGACTACCACATTGCATAGAACTCATCTGGGAAATTCCTAGGGTTGTGTGGAAGCTGGAGAGAGACTCAAGATTGTTCTGGACTATTTTATTTTTCAGATTCCTGCAATGCATAATTACTTCAACATAAAGAAATTATGAACAATCCTACTCAACAAAAGACACTGTGAACACCTTGACTTAATAGCTCCAGCTACTACAGACATTCTCAGCGGATACTTTTGTTATTGTTGTTTTGTTTTCCCACTATGGATCTATACACATGTTGAAGCATCCTGTGTTTAGCAGCATTCTCAGACTGTATCCTGCACTTGACACTAGATTATCTAGCCCAGGTATGAGAGCCAAAATTATCTTAAGAGAAGGGCGTGGTGGCAAAATCATCCACTTGAGAACGACTGGGAGATGGGAAGAATTTAGAATAATGATAACGATTCTTTATTTGAAAAAAGTATTCTTTTTCATAGTTAATTAGCCTAAGAATTTGACTTTTCTGCCTAAACATTTAAATAACATGTTGAAAAACGTACATACTCATGTATACTAAATATTGGGGTTACAGTTTGTACCACTGAGACCTTTTGTAGAAGCTCATTAGCAAATGACTCTTTTCTCACTGGTCACTGTGCATAAAATGTGAGAATAAGCAAGAGAAGGCCAAAGTCTAGGGGCAGGTGGCTGGCACAAGTCCTACTCCTGGTGTACAAATGGCTTAGCATGCAGGCTTGGAAGGAGGTGTCTTCTGAGGACGTGAGGTCCCTTCTTCCTAAGAATGTGCACTTCACCCCATAAGGTTTACTGGACAGAGTGCTTCAAGTCAGTAAGCTGCACATAGCATACATAGACTGTGAATTCTGAACTTCAAATTAACACACATTGATTAAATATTTGGCTGTCTAACTGAAGATGAAATGACTGGTGTGGTTTAGAAAGCTAGGGTACCACAATAAGGGATGAACATGGTTGTGACTATTTACCTCCCCAAAGATGAAATTTGATGGACAGAACACACCTGGGGAAGATTATTTCTGGAACCAGCTATCTATATAAATACAAGAATCCTGACTAATTAAAGATTTAATACTGTGCATATTATACATGTGCATCTTATTTGCATTTATCTACAAAGTGATAAATAGTATACACCTAAGGTAATTGCATGTCAGAGAAAGGTTTGGCACTCAATGTCCTTTTACCCTGACAGATCTTCAGGCTTTCCAAATATTCCCTCTGCAAAAGGGGCTTTTGAATGAGGCTCACTTGATTGAAAGATGTGACTTACACTCTCATAAAACATATCAACATCTTAGAAAACTAGACTTATCATTACTTCATTGAAATATTAAAGTAGCTCAGTTGCTTCTTGAGCTGTGGATTGAGTTTGCTGTTCAAATCACAGTACCCAGATCAAGAAATATATTATTGTAGTACAAATGACTATTTGTTTATATTTCAATATTTTATGATTTCTGGCAATAATATAAGAATGCAAAGCTGTATTATAGCTTGTATGTATCCAATACTCATAAATGATCATGCAAAATCATACCAAATTAGTTCAAGACAGGGTAATTGTTTCTTAACTGATGTGTGTGTATGTGTGTGTGTGTGCGTGTAATGAATTTATGTGTCATATATACATATCTGTGGGGAACAGGTCTGTGCTTGTGTATGTGCATGCAGAAGTCAGAGGATGACGTTAGATGGTCTTCATTAGTTTTGTTCTTATTCCTTTGAGATAGTTTCTCATTGAACCTGAAGCTAGACTTTACTACAGTCAGTTCCTACAATCTCCTGCCTCTGCCCTCCTCTAAAGGATGAAGTCATAAGTGTATGTGACATCACCTTGAGTTTTCCATGGACATCAGGGATTTGAATGCAAGTCCTAATGCTTGTGTAACAAGTGCTCTAACTCACTGAGCCATACCCTGGCCCTTTCAGATAATTGACTTGTTTAGTTAACTGTAGAGTAGAACAGAAACTGTAGAGCCCAATATAGAAATCACAGATTTAGAAAAAACAAAACAAAACAAGGGCATGTGGTGCTTTGAATAGGCTTGGCCCCCTTAGATTCATGTGTTTGAATATTTGGCCCATAAAAAGTAGCACTGTTACGAGGTATGGCCTTTTGGAGCAGGTGTGACCTAGTTGGAGGAAGTGTGTCACTGTGGGGGTGAGGTTTGAGGTCTCTATGCTCAAGCTCTGCCTGGTGTATAATTTTAGTTTCCTCTGGATGCCTTTGGATCAAGGTATAGACTATTTATCTCCTCCAGCTCCATGTCTGCCTGCATGCCTTCCCACTGTGACAATAATGGACTAAACCTCTGAAACTGTAATCCAGCCCCAATTAAATGTATTCTTTTTTAAGAGTGCCTTGGTCATGATGGCGCGTCATAGCAAAGGCAACCCTAACTAAGAGAGAGGATAACATCATTCAGGCTCTAGTTCTATAGATAAGGATTTTTTGCTTCAGGAATCTTTAACTATCATCTAAGACCTACTGCTGTCATGATGGAGCCAGAGCAGACACAGCTCTGGCTTAGGTCGCCATGGGTCAAAAGCACAGGGTGCGCTTTGGAAAATGGCCAGCTCATCAAACTACTCATGTTTCCAAGCAGCACAAGGTCTTCTCAATGAAACAAGAAATGAAGTTAGCTTTGCAAAATACATCAGTGGATTTCCTTGACTCTCCCAAGGAATCTTCCCAAGTATTCACAGTTTTAATATTCTGAGTGTAAACTTCCCTGGGTGGCAAATCACTTACAGTAGCTGGGGAATCAGGACAAAATGCACGGGAAAGCAATGTCCCCTTAGTGACAGTCTCTCTGTGTGTCTCTCTCCCCATCCTCTCCCCCTCCCCCTCTCCCTCTCTTTCCCCCATTTCCCCTTCTCTTCCTCCCCCCCTCTCTCTCACACACACACCCCAAATAGATTTTTATACCAATTCTGAGGTAACAAATGTATGTTTCGTTTATTCTCCCCTGATGTTTTATTTTTATCAATGAAAGTAAGAATGAGCCGCAGCAGTTGCACTCAGAAGGTTTGTCAGAAATGTTCATGCTTTATAATTAATCTTACTAAGGGCTGGCTAGACAGCTAGGGGATCCAGAGTCAGGCTGTGCCCAGCTGTGAGGGCTGTAACTAGTTTGTAGATTGATGAAGATGATCCTGCAGGGTGACCTTTGCTGGGCTTCAGGTCACTTCTCTGTTAGCTTAAGTCTGTTGTTCTGACTGTGTGTGTTTATGGGGTAGAGAGGGTGAATGTGCCAGAAGGGTGTCCTCATGTGGTCTCCCTCCTTCCTGTTCTGTATACAGGCTGCCCTTCCACTTCCTCCATTTCCTCCATTTCCTCCACCTCCACTTCCTCTACTTCCTCCACTTCCTCCACTTCCTCCATTTCCTCCACTTCCTCACTTCCTCGCTGTTGTGGTCCTTGCCATAGACCGTCCTTTCCCTCAGGAGAGCAGGCTTTCAGATTGAGTCATTTGAGAGCCACCCATGTGGCAAAAATTGAAAGTGATGACCAAGTGCCTTACCATGCCCTGTGTCACCTTACGTTTAATGCCTCAGAGGTTGATATCTATCACACTGAGACCACAAATATAAAGATATTTCCATCTTTATTCCAGATATGCTCAGTCCTTCAAGCTGAGAATTTTGCATCTATCCATTCAACCAAGTGTGGGCATTGTGGCAGTTGCATTTGTGCATAACGTAAGGCTGTTTTTATTGCTATTAGCCTGCCATCAATACAGAGCAGATGTTGTAAGTGATCTAGAGATCATTTAAAGTTCAGCAGAGAAGGGAGCTGGGGAAGATGGCATGGTCAGTAAAGGGTCCACACAAGCATGAGGATAAGAGTTCACATCCTCAAAGCCACATCAAAAACTAGGTGCAGCAGCTTGTGTATGTAACCCCTACAGTTGATTGGCCAGTCAACATAGCCAAATCGATGAGCTTCAGGTTTAGGGAGAGAGAGAGCCTGACTTAACAAAAAGATGAAGAATGCGAAGTTAAACTCTGGTCTCCACATTCACATACCTACACCCTCAAGGAGGTACCTATGTCTCTCTGTCTCTCTGTCTCTGTCTCTTGCTCTCTCTCTCTCTCTCTCTCTCTCTCTCTCTCTCTCTCACACACACACACACACACACACACACAAACACACACACCCCAATTCTTGCAAATCCTCTTAGATTATATGTAAATACTGCACCAATTTAAACAAGGGAAGTGTCAAATGTGTGCATTAAATCTAGATAATTTATGTCCCAGATACAATCCTCTATGGACACAGCACAGGGCCACATCTTACTTATGATGTTCCACTCAACACATTATATCTATCCATCTACCTGTCACCTGTATGTAGATGCACACAATGACTATGTTGAGAGTGATAGCCTTTCTTCTACGTAATTAACATATGATGAATAGTCGAAAGTCAGTAACATTCACCACATTCCTCTCTCTGCACTGCTCCCTCTTAAGCACCCATTTCCTCTTTGTTCTAGTGAGAATTGGTGAGAATTGGGCATATTCTATTCTGTCACTTAGAAGCATATTTCCTAAAACAAAATTCTTTTTTAAAAATTTGATTTTTTGAACATTTATGTCTTTATTTTGTGATTTAACCATGCAGGGATATGCAGGCATATGTGTGTAAACAGCACATATGGGAAAGTCAAAGAACAGTGTGCAGAAGTCAGTCCTCTCCAACTATCATGAGTGCCTTTACCTACTGACCAACTCTATCTGCTTGGATATATGTTTAATAACTGGTACCCCATTACCACCAACTGCAGTGTAACAAATACACCTGTAAAAAAAATGTGTGTGTGAAGGACTTCATCATAGCATCTTATTGTTTATAGAGACTCAATTAGCTGAACAGCTCAAACTTTTTTACTAGTAAGGAGATTCCTCTAGAACTTTGATATCAACTGGCAGTTCTTCCAAAGTAACTTCACATATTTTCAGTATTGAAGCTGGGTTTTATGTAAAACGATGGATTCTACAGAGAAGAGAATTTGGAGATTTAATAATGGGCCAAACTTGTACATAAAGGAAGAAAAAGAAGAAGAGACCTAAGTCAGATGTCCCCCTTCTTCAATCTTCCTATCACTTTGCTGGTAAGAACAGATTTATGAGACCTGTAAAATTAATTTTTATTTGCCCTATTATCATCTCTGATGTCTACTGCTTCAGCCTACTAGCTTATAACTGTCCTGATAAAACTGCTGCCCCTCTCTCTCTGCCCTGTTCCCTCTTAAGTAGCCTCTTTCCTCTTTATTCTAGTGAGAAATGGTGAGAATTGGACATTTCCGATTCTGCAAACTCTTTTTCTAATTTGTCACATTGTCTGCCACTCAATTACACATCACTTTAAACATGGGTACTTCTGTCTACAAACTAACTTTATCTTCATTGTTTTGGATTAAAGGTGTGTGCTAAGGGCCTGTCTGTAATCCAACTAGAATAACCATGTTGCTGGATTAACATCCCTCTACAGAGACTAAACTCCCAGAATCTGTCGAAGCTGGGAATATGGCATCTTTAACCCCATTCCCACTGTATATCATGGACTTCAGGGGTTCACTGGGCAGAAGCTTAATGCTCAGAGAGAACACCACCCCAATTCCCCCCCCCCATCCCAACAACCAATGCCTGCCATACATAAATTCTCAAAGTCTAGAGTCTGTTTCTCTTGGTGAAACTATGTAATATTCACCCAGTATAACATGATCTGAGGACATCTTCCTTGAGTGTGCATGTGTCAAGAGCCACACAGTTTTTGTGGAAGATGAATTCCTAACACGTATAACTCCTAAGAGCATCCAGGAGTCACTGTGGTCTGGGCATCCACCCAAGGACTGTAGAGCAGGGAGCTCCCTTTTTCCCAGTTCCTCAGGTTCTACCTCCTGCCTCTGGGACCTCAGCTGCTTCCTTCCTTGTCCTTTGCTCTTGCATTTGTACATAGCTGGGCAAAGGTAAAGGTCACTTTCCTTCTTACAGTATGGTACACATGCACAGTTGAGTCTAGAGATGGTCACATTTGAATCACCCATAGTTAGCAAAAGAGCACCATTTTCTAAAAAAAAAAAAAAAGGAAAGGAAGGAAGGAAGCAAGAGGAGGAGGAGATGACAATGACGATGGAGGAGGAAAAAGAGGAAGAAAGAGAAGGAGAAGGAGAAGGAGGAGGAGAAGAAGGAGGAGGA
>NC_034608.1:34548988-34599414 GCF_900095145.1 Mus pahari
AAGAAGAAGAAGAAGAAGAAGAAGAAGAAGAAGAAGAAGAAGAAGAAGAAGAAGAAGAAGAAGAAGAAGAAGAAGAAGAAGAAGAAGAAGAAGACCACCTCTAAGTATAAGGGAACACAAGAAAGCCTTCTTGGTAGATACTTATATTGCGAGCTCATATTTACTTTTCAAAACTGAGTCGGCATTGTGTGGATAAAGCCAGTATTTCAAGCTATTGCTTTCACCTTCCTCTAGATTTCATTTTAGATCTAAAGATTAGAGATCTCACCTCTGCTCCCACATGGGTGGCCATAGCTTCCAGGAGTCCACACATCTGATGATATGACCTCTGTCTCATTTCGCAGTGTGGAGTAACCATCTCTTTGTCTCCAAGTTCTACACTCAGCCATAATTTCTTCACTCATCTTTTCCCATCCATATCTTGTTCCTTCAGCTTTAATATGATAATAAATGCCACAAAACACATTTTCACACCTTGCATTGTTCCCGTTACTTTGGAGATGGTTTCTTTGAGAGGAATTCCCTTTTGTATTCATCCTGGATAACCTTGCTCTGCCTCCATCTCTGCCTTGGGTAAACTGTACTACAAAATGGACTGCCTTCTACATCTCTAAACTCTGGGGATGAAGTATTTGACTTTGTGAGTCAGAAGATAGAAACCTTCCAGACCTTGAAACATAATCCTTCCCATCCAAGGTTTAATCCAATGCCGTCTTCTGTAAGGACTGTTCTGCTGGGGTCCAGCTGGCATCTGCTTCTGGGGAAGCAGTTCCTAAAGCAGATGCCTTCCCAGGTAGAAGAGTTTACACAAATTTCTCACTGCTAATGCTTAGCACCTTCACGTTCCACATACTGACTCTAAGCCTCTGCCTGAAATTTTATGACTTCTTCAAGTTAGATCTACTAGCAAAGTTTTGTGTGTATTTATATGTATGTATATGTAAGGGGGTTCACTCTTCAAGAAATGCTACCCCCTTTTCCTAAATTTACTATCACCTCCTTAAAATACAGAAGTCCATAGTCTAGTGAAACAAGGCCAGGATACCTGCACAAAGACAAACACAGAGGTATGGGCATAGCTTTTCATACTTTGGGTTGTACTAAGCATCTACAATAGACTGTCCTGAGTCACTGAACGAAGGAACTGGAGCCAGAGGAATGGTGGGAACATGGTAGCATGGCTGACAAATGAACGTCTTGGCTTTTCTTTCTTTCTGAATAGACTTGGATTTATTGGCGAATACTATTTGCCAACATGGCAGGATCTATGATCACAGGTGCACTTTTGGCCACGATAAGTTGTCCAACACTACCTGTTAATAAAGCATCTACATGACCTCAAAGCAGGGTCTCTTTGAAGATCAGCAATAGCGTGAGGTAGGATCCTGGCTCCTGGTAGAAACTGAGATATGGTGGCCTAGTTTGAATGAGGGCTGTGCTTTATAAGTGTGAACTACCACCACCATCTAGTGGCAGTGGTTGGAAGTTAGTCACAGAGTGAATGTTTCTGGTTCATGATCCTTCACTGTTCACAGGATTTCCCTATTCACTGGGAGTGTTTCACAACTCATAAGATACCATTTAATAAAGATAACTATTATGGCCCTTGTGTTCTGCAATAAAACACACATAGTATTTTAGATAATAGTCAAAATTCTTAGGTATTTAAGATGCTGGCTCATATATATAAGAGTCATACTAGTTTTAGTCATTAAAGCACAACACAAATATCGCCCAGTTTGCTCTAGAGAACTCCACTGTCCTCAGTATTTATCCATGGATCCTGCATGTTTTTTGGTTGGATTACATAGCCTCATTTATTTATCATAAATTTTTATTGGAATTTCACAAATTGTATGTCACTTCACATACTAGCAACAATGAAAAGGTTTTTCATAGCTGTAACTGGGAATTTATAAATGAAGAACAGAACCATATAAAAATAGGTTGCTTCAGCATGCATGCAATCAGGTGTTACAGATTTAATAAAAACTTCTAAAAGTCAACTTAATACTGCCACTCCCATATTCCACAATAGATACTCTCTTTATTATTTTGGGTATGTTTGGAGGAATATTACTCTATTGGATTTATTTTTCACAACATTCACTGTTTTCCTTCTTCATTTTAGAGGCACAGCAAGCAGCTTTTCTACAGGAGCATGCTGTGAGCCTCCATGACTGTGGAGACTGAGCTGATCTTTTTTTAGTTTATGTTCTATCATTATCGAGCCTCTTTCTAAATTGCCGTCATAATATCTCAATGAAGTTAGGATAAAATCCATACACCTCAATCCAAGCAGAAATACCTAAAAGTGCTTCTTCCTTCCTTCCTCACCAATTCACTGTCCCAGGCTCCTCGTCTCCACCCCATTCCCTATCCATGACAATGACAAGACAGGTGAATTGACATTGTCTCCCCTGTAGCATGTCCAGCTCTTTTGGCCCCAGGGCCCTAATTTATCTTGTCCTCGGAACTAGAAGGGCATCCAGAAGCCATATCTCATGAGTAGTTAGCTCCCAGCCTTAGCCATAGAGGAGGATTATGGCTAAGTCCAGGTACTAGCTCCCCAGTATTTCCATGCACACATTATCTTCTGGTGGTATTAGGTAAGAGGCAAACTCCAGGCATCTTCTGTCTCCAGATTTGTATCTGTACTCACCAGACCCTGACCATGATGTGGTGAGTGTGTGTGTGTGTTCCAGTCCACACAAATCCAGGATCAAAACTGTGTATGAAAAGCTGGGCTGCACTAGGTTAGGTGAATCAAAATGTCTTCTTTTATATCTGTGGATGATAGGAGAGTTCGGGCATCCTGTGGCTCACTCTGGCATGAATTTGCACACAGATCAACTGACTCCAAGGCCCTTAAACCAATTTTCTTAGCTTCCTCTATTATTGTGTGATCATATCAGACATAAACACACTGTGGGGGTGTTGGGGGTGTTAATATTTAAAATATATAGTACTTTTAAAATGAAACTCTAGATATTTTAATTACTGAATTAGCATAAAAATTATAGGTTATATTAGGGCTTATTTTGCTTTTGCGTTTTGAGATGAGGTCTTGCTGTGAAGCCATGGCTAGGATGATATTCACTATATAGACCAAAGTAGCCTCAAATATGTGCCAACTCTCCTGCCTTGCATCCTCAGTGTTAGATTCTAGGAATACGCCACCACAAATGGCCCATTAGGGCTCTCTCTCTCTCTCTCTCTCTCTCTCTCTCTCTCTCTCTCTCTCACACACACACACACACACACACACACACACACACACACACCATTTTCCTTTATCTATGGATCTTTTATGCAAAGAGAAAATGAAAAGTGAAAAAAGTAATATATCCTGAAAAAGGAAGAAAAATCAAGACATGCTGGGCCACCATGGAAATCTGTAGGTAATTTTCTTCAACCATAAGGCCTCAGAAGACAATCTCTCCCAATTCAGATACAATTGCTCCATGAATCAACCATAACGACTCTGTTTCTAGTAAATTGTTCCAATCGAGAAAATCCTCCTGAATTTCATCTAAGAGCACAGCGCATACAGAGGCAGGTGGCAGTACACTGACCCAGTACCAAGACCACGTGGTGGCTGCCTCTGCTCCTGGCCCTTCCTGCACAAGCTGGTGGCACTGATGTTGTCCACAGTCAGGCTTGTCTTACTTGGAAATTAAGTGGTGTTCCATGTAGTACAATGATGGTCTGGGACAGGAAAATCAAAATGCTTTTCTCCAATGTTTGGTGCTTCCTAAACCTTGAATTGTAACCAAAGTGTGATTTAACTTCCAAACAAAGGAATATTCACAGGTGGCTGTGAAGTTAATGTGCCTGAGCGGGGAGCAGAGAGGTCCTGTTAGGAAGACCCTGGGCCCTGCATTTCCACTGGACCACAATAGGGTCCCATTTGTTATACACTGAAGTATGCTGAATCTCTTGTCCTCCTGTATTGACACACAGACTCATTCTGCTGTCCTGAGATTCTCTTAAATCTCCAATCCAGATTCTTACTACCTATGGAAATTTCCATTTTGCTTTTCTTTCTTGGGACAGCACAGCATCTCAAGTAGCCTGCGATGATGCTGTACTCACTCACTGTGTGGCTAAGGATGATCTTCAACTTCCAATTCTCCTGCTTCTACCTCAACTTCCCTCATGGGCACCTGGATTGGAGGTGTAGGCCGTAGTATCTTTTGATGTTTGTTTGTTGGTTTGTTTTGTTTGTTTTTTGTTTTGTTTTGTTTTGTTTTGTTTCTGATGTGGTACTTGGAAATGGTTGGACCTTGTGAATACTAGGCAAGGAGTCAATACATCTGATCTATCAGGGATTGGGTAAGCTGGGAGGCAGGACAGAAGGGCAGAGCAGAGAGGCCTGAGGCCTGTGAGGTAGAGAGAACAGCAGGTGGAAATGCACAGGACCAGGATATTGGCATTCAGGAACCTGCATTTTCCACAGAAAACATCAGGTAGAGACCAGTGATGGGGGGAGGGAGGGGTGTGTAAACCCAGTCAAGAGTGTTCCAGCTGAGATCACTAGAGACATTTACATATAGAGGCCAAGTACACAATTAACAGCATAAGTCTGGGCTTTAAAGGAGAAGTCTAGGGAGAGAAATCCTGGGGAATGCTCAGCCTGCAGCTAAGTCCTGATCTGCCAGACCAAAGTGAGAACAGAGGGAGGAAAGGAGAGCAGTGGTGGCCTCTAGTGATGCTTGTTCACTGTGAAAGGTGAGAGGGCTGACACAGAAGCAAAACTAGAAAGTTGTCCCCAAGGAAGGCATTTCCATAAGAGGACAATGCCAAGTGCTAAGTGCAGACCCAGGGGCAAGAGCCCAGAGCCCCAATCCTCCCAATATGACAGCATGGAGGCTCTAGTATCCAGGGTAACATTGGAGGGGTGGCAGATACAAAGGCTTCTCTTGGCTGTGCTCAAGGGAGACCAGGGTAGTGCCTAGAGACAGAATACAGCCAGCATTTAAGAGTCAACTTTCTAAATAAAAATAAACAACAGCAAGAAGGAAAAGGCTGACGTCTAGTAACCTAGCTGTTTGCCAGGTCTAGGAAGCGACTGCAAAGTGTAAATGCATAGGATCTGGGATTTAGTGACTCATATTTCATTCGAGTTGCAACACAATCATTTCTAACGTGTTTTCTTATTCCTCAGGTCTGTTTTCTCCCCTTGGTTGAAATTTAACTTGTTAACATAAAGTTCACTCCAAAATATATACTGTTACCTGAAAATGAATACTGACATTGAACCAAATCTGAGTGGCTAGTAGAGTCTGTTTGTCTCTGTCTCTCTGTGTCCCTTCACCATCTCTGTTTCTGTCCTTCCCTGTCTTTGTCTCCTCTATCTCTCTTCTCCCCACCCTCCATCCCTGCTTGCCTCCCTCCCTCTCTCCCTTCCTCCCTCCCTCCCTCCCTCCCTCCCTCTCATTCCCTGCATTCCTCTCTCATTTCCTGTGATCTGTCAATCATTATTACCAAATTGTGTGGCATCAGCATCATCTAACACATCTTTGGCTGGATGTCCTATGAAGGAGAAGCTTCGAAGAGGTGAGAGGCTATGATATGAACACAAGTAGCCATTGCCTCTGTGATATCAACATGCCCTGCCACTAACACTGGTAGTGATGAGGAAATCATACTAATTCTGGGGACCTTGGATATCTAATACCACAAGACAGATCATTTGGCTCTGTTCAGTCTTTATACCTCATAGGACACAGGTAGATGGGGACAGAAGTCAGAGCTATGTCAGCATCAGCAAGCAGCCTGTAACATGCGGCCAAATGACACACAAATGCAAATAAGCTCTACTTTGTAATAAAAATTAAAACATTTTTCCTTTTAAAGAAAAGATTATTATGTCCTTGCTGAGATTCCTCATGACACTTAGCCACTTCTTGTCCTGGGCTTCTTGCTGTGTGCTCACTGTAATTTCACACCCTGTGTTATTAAGTGTGCACCAACTGTTTGAGTTTGCTTTTTCCGCTCAATAAATTCTGCTACTAAATAACTTGCTTCGTGAGCCTTTTCACAGAATGTGACTTTTTTCAACAAAAGCTTTACCCTCGTTGAGACTCCAATAGCCCTTTAAAATAATCAGCCCCATTACTTGTCAAATGGCTGTGATTTGCCTTTGAGTGTCTTCAATTTTGCCAAAGCCAGCATCCTCTGGAAGTCATTTGCCACCGACAGCACAGGAATAGCACAATGTGCATAATAGCCCACGGAAAAACCCGTGGCCAGCTGTCCCCTTGATGAGGAACTTCTTTAAATTATGTGTTGCCACAGTGAGGTGGCACAGGATTGAGGCTATTCATCCCTCACCTCAACAATTGTCAGGAGACATTGCTCCAACTTGTGCCTTGGTTTCATGCCCCATCTCTGCAAATACTATGATGAACCACTGCACAACAATCTGAGTGATATAAAAGCAAAGCAAAGCAAACCAACCAACCAAACAAACAAAATACCTGTAAGTCACAGGGAACCCTATACCATATGCCAAGCCAGTAGACAACAGTAGACAGTAAAATGTTAGTATCAGGACTCCATTCCCAGCCAAGCTGGAACAACTCCTGCACATCAGTGTGCAGGTATGTGTGGAATGAAGAATCCGTACACTAGATGGAAGTGCTCAGTGAGCAGCAGCCTGGGGCACAAAGAAACTGTGTCCTGCCTTCCAAGAGCCGTGAATTAAAAAACAGATGAGAGTCAGGGTATACATAGGAAAGCAACAGAAACACCCAAAGGACTTGCAGAGTAGTTGAAGATCAAGTGAGAGAAACAACTCTAAAGGACACACTAACAAATGCATGTGATAGGCAGCCCTTGGGTTGGGAAGGTGTCCTGTCCAAGAGCCTGGAGGTGAGAAGGTAGACAGCAGGCTGGGTGATATAGTCCCGGTCAACAGAGCAGAAAGACAAAGTAGAGTTAGGAATTCGGTGCTCACAGGAACAGATACCGAGTCCCATCTTTGGAACTCTGATGAAAAGGGGGCAGTGTCAATCATGCAACCACATCTATAATTTGTTCAGTTTAAAGGTCTCCAGGAAAGGCAGCTAAGAATATGGTAGCATTTGGCCTAGTGTATTAGTGTAGCATTAGTGTAGTTTGTTACATTGGCCACACTAATTGAGCTTTAACATTAGAATGTGCTTGCTCCATGGAAACCATTAGGGCATCATTTGCAGAATGGAAAGATATGTGGGATCAGTATGTAAGGGGACCTCGTCCAATTGGGGAGAGGGGGACACTGTGTGAAAATCAGAAGACACCATAAGGGTGATGCCTTAAGGAGATGCACTCGGATAAAGCCAAAAACTGGGCAGAGAGAGCAAAGGGGCTGCCCAGACATCTTGGATATCTTCAGAAATATGAATCTCAATGATGTGTTGCTGAGGAATATTTATAGGAAGAATTTGAATTGACTGTGGCAGTCAATATTGGGGTGGTCAGATCTGAAGAAATGAGCCTTGGCAAGCATATTAATTAGTAAGTACAGCATAGGCACAATGGTAGAGACCAAGTTTCTGAGCAGGCAGGGGACAAGTCAGGTTCTGAGCATTGCCATGCGCTAGAGTCCAGGAAATGTCTGGGAATCCAGAGCTAGGAGACATGACACATGGCTTCACTCCTCAAAATGCATGGGATTTCCTTTCTGCCCTTGAGTTAACCAGGACATATCTGTGTGATATCTGAAGATCATAGTCCCAGTGATTTGAGAATTTTAGACAAATGCTTATAGGGACTAGTGTCAAAAGTCCCTTGCAATAAGCTCCCACTTACTGTTAGAACACACCAAAGACCTAACTTGCTAAAATTTCATGTAATTTTAGCTTATTTTTTTCTAACCTTACCTCAAGGTAAATTCATTTTCCATATAAATGTAAAATCCATAGGTATGTGTTTATCCACTTGTGTATGGTACTATTTAATTGAAATGTGAGGGTTTTCTTTTTGTTTAAATTCATAGCAAGTACACTTCAAAATTTTCTTTCCCTTTCCATTTAAATAGGTATACAGCTATCTGTACAAAGACACATTCCTATGTGTGCACACTGATGTGTGTGCGTGTGTGTGAATACTGTGACATAATGCTGACATAGACCACCAACAAAGAGAAAACTCTTTTTGACTTATGGTTTCTGCACAGTCATCTGACTTTACCATTGCAGCAGCATGTGATATAGGCTCACCTTATAGCAGACAGGGATCGGACAGAAGGGCAGAGAGAAAATGACCAGGACAATGGATACCCTGCCAATGTACATCCTAAAGATCTGCCTCCTCCAATCAAGTCTTGATTTCCATTTCTCACCACTTCCCAATTGTCCACTGAATAAGGAATTCATCAGTGGATTAACTCATAGACTAGGTCCTTGTGGTCGTAGTTCATCGCTAAAGTCTGTCCTCTGAACTTTGTATTGAGGGTAAAGCATTCAACATGGAGAACGTTCAAACCTCAATCCTATAGTTATAGCTAGCAGTACCTGGTATTTCTCCAGGGAATACTTAGAGTTGAACATTGAATCACAATACATGGGACTCTCCATGTAGCCACACATGACATTCTGACAGCTGGCATAAAGTGAACATTTAATAGGCTGCATTTCTCTGATGTTAAATGAGAGAATGTTGGCACTTTAATTGAATCCCACCCAGGCTTATAACACTTAATCCATAACACAGCTATCAATATAGCAGCATTCTAGATTTTAATCTGTGCTATTCAATACATGCACATACCGCCTAACAGTGCTCATGACACCCAGTGACACAGACACAGGAACTATTAGCCTTTTCAAATTCCTAACTGTATTCACAAACAAGGAATATTTTAAAAAAAGAACACCTTTGTAATGTTGGGAGGTAGATATGCTTGTATGGGTGTATGTTAGATGATGTTAGATGTTAGATGATATTAGATGACCTCCACAGGACCAAGGGCCTCTTCTCACATTGATGACAAGAGAGTCCATCCTCTACTACATATATAGCTAGAGCCATGAGTCCCATCATGTGTTTTCTTTGGTTGGTGGTTTAGTCCCAGGGAACTCTGGAGGTACTGGTTAGTTCATATTGTTGTTCCTCCTTTGGGGTTGCAAACCCCTTCAGCTCCTTGGGTACATTCTCTAGCTCCTTCATTTGGCCAAGGCCAGGAATCTGGAGTAGATAGGTTGGTGAACAGGGGAAGGGGGAAGGGGATGGGGGATTTTGGAGGGGGAACCAGAAAAAGGGATAGTATTTATAATGTAAATGAAGAAAATATCTAATAAAAAAGAATAAAAATGAATTTTTACTTAAAACAAACAAACAAACAAACAAACAATCAGAAAACAAAGACCTTTTCCCTACTACTAGAAAAGTCCTATTACAGATAGGAAATACTTCAGGCATTCTAGTGACCACAGATCTGTACAAGTGGGTACCCTGTATGTCTTCTGTCAAAAATCAAAACAATAATTTTACTTCTCTAACTTGAGGGTCTTTGAAGGGAAACTGTGAGCTTATACTTGGTGGCTCCTGTCACAGCCAGCTTTTCAGTTCCAAGTCAGTGCTCAGTGTCTGACCTCAGATTGGTGCCAGCAGTGTAAAAATACACTTCTCCCTTCTCCCATCGTGCCAAGGGCTTCTGATCTTAGTTGACAGCCACCCGCCACTTCGTCATTCAGTGGGGGAAACACACAAAAACAATTACTGGCTTAGTAATGAGGTGTCTCAGATGTTCCCGAGGCATCTCTCAGGGGACTGCTGCATTGAACAGAACCCATATCCACTGTGCAGAGCGCCCTCCATTGTAAATCTATGTGTTATTGGTAAATACAGGCTACCAGGCTCTGTCAAAAGTAGAGAGCAGCTACCTGCACAGTCAGGTACTATGAAAAGGGCAACGTTGTATAGAATACCACGTACAATGGAGCCTCCTAGTGCCAAGTGCACTTTGGATGTGTCATGCAGTCCACATTCATTATGAAAATAATGAGTTGATTATTTGAAAACATATTAGGGAAATATTCTTGTCAATTTTATGATATAAATAATATTCAAATTACAGGACTGGTAGCAGAGAAAGCTATGCTCATATCTTAGAAGGATACGATTCCCTTTTAATTATGGTTCTCCATTCTCTACCATCCTCATGGGATAACAAACTCTACAATGTGTCCTTGGTCCTTGTGACAATCATGTATTCAATAGCAGTATAGGAGCTTATTATTTACCAGCACCATCCCTGAGAATGGAAGTCAAATTTGGTTGTAAACACTGGTGTGATTTAAAATGTCATTTAATAACATGTTTTGTGTTATTGAGGGCCCTTAAGAAGTGCCAGTGCCAAGAAGTGGGAGTGGGTGGATAGAGGAGCAGGGTAGGGGGACAGTATAGGGGACTTTTGGGATAGCATTTGAAATGTAAATGAAGAAAATATCTAATAAAAAATTGAAAAAATAGAAGTGTTATCTGTTGGGTCTCATTAAGAAACAAACAAACTGTAGGAAGTTGACCTTTATCTGATTATGCACAAAATACCAAGTGTTATAAACTACATTTTTATTTTATTTTTTTATTTTATTTTATTTTATTTTTGGTTTTTGGAGTCAGGGTTTCTCTGTTTAGCCCTGGCTGTCCTGGAACTCACTCTGTAGACCAGGCTGGCCTTGAACTCAGAAATCCGTCTGTCTTTGTCTCCCAAGTGCTGGGATTAAAGGTGTGCGCCACCACGCCCAGCTATAAACTACATTTTTATAATCATCTCTCTTCACATTCATATCTTATTGAATGTGAAAACTTATCATACGTTTGATGGCACTGGGATGTAGGTTCTTTGAGAGGTCATTGGGCTACAGCATCGAGTCTTCATGAACAGAATGAGTCCCCGTAACAGGAACCCAAGAAACCATCCCAACCTCTTCTGTAGCACAGCTAGAAAACTACCTATGAACCAGGAAGCAAGCTTTTAATCCATAAGAAATCAGTGGGGTGTTATGTCTTGCCAAACGCTACAAAATACAAGAATTTGTTTTAAGCCAAAAATCAAAGCAAAGATAACCCAACCAACCAACCAAGCAAAAATTTGTTTTACCTCATTGAAATGAGCTCTTGCTACACATTCAAAGAAAGCTTCAGATTTGTTGTCCTACTGCCTCAGCCCCCAAGGGCCCACATACCTAGCCCCAAACAAAATTGTCTGCAGGTGGAAGGTTACTATTTTGATCTATGGGAGTCAAGAGCTGCCCCAGAGCTTCTTTCTCTGGGGTACCTTTATCTTTACATTGAGACATATGGCCACATTTGCCTTTAGTTGAAAAACATGGAGTGTCTGGTAATCATTGTCTGGTAATCTCAGCTATAACCCCACAGCCCAGCTTCCTGTGCTCATGAATATTTTCCCTTGCATGGAGTGACCTGATGCCTGTTTTTTTTTTCCTGTTTTCCATAATTTTATTGTCATCATTTACTCCAAAATCTCTGTAGTTCAAAATCAGAAGTTCAAGGCCAGCCTTTGGCCTACAGTGAATATGAGGCCAGCATGGATTACATGAGATCTTATCTCAAAAACAAATATTAAAAAGAAGGTCAACTATTTAACTAATCTTAGTACAATGTCCACCAGATCTATTCTTACTTTCAAGATAAAACCCCCTCCCTATCTTTTCATGGCTAAGGAGCTTTCCATTGCATATATGCACCACACTTAGACCACTTTTGTTTGCTCATCAACTATATCCCAATGAAGCTGGGAAGGAAATCAAAATCTTTAATACTAATGTAAAAAATTTGAGAAGCATAAATTACAATCAAGTCTGGGATTACATCTCCACAAATGTGCTCTAAATATATAAAGATTCCTCTCAGCTACTCCAGGAGATAGGTCAACATTCCCAGTACATAGACACTCAGGTCTTTAAATAAATAGATGAGCTACACGGTTGGTAAAATGGCTCAGTAGCTAAACAACAAACAAACAAACAAACAATTGCTTTTCTGGCAGAGGACCTGTGCTCCATCCCCAGCACCTACACAGCAGTTCACAAATGCCTATGACTCCAGCACCATGGAATAACTTCTTCTGGCCTCTGCCCTCTGCTAGCACCTGCACACATGTAGCACATGCGCATACACACACACACACACACACACACACACACACACAGACATAAGAATTTTTAAAAAAATTATGAAATATGTGTATATAACCCACATTTAAGATTTATCTCCTAAAGATCAATTTATTATTAGTTAATACAATGCACATTTTCAGTAATGTTTATATACATGCAGCACCAAGATGCCTGCTATAAATTGCTTAAGGTACTCATTCAGAGAACAATAAAAGCCACTTCAGTTTCAATCCAGGTTACTGAATCAAGACAGCCAAGCACATAAGAATGCACTCATCTAGGAAACCTCCATTAGATCTACTGTTGTCCCAGGACTTGAAAGTAAGACCCTATTGCTACAGGACCGTATGTGCCTTTTTTAGGGTTTCTATTGCTGTGGGCAAAATATCATGACCAAGAAGCAAGTTAGGGAAGAAAGGGTTTTGTTTGTTTATCTGTTTTGTTTTAATTTTTTATTTGATATTTTCTTTATTTACATTTCAAATGTTATCCCCTTTCCTGGTTTCTTCTCTGAAAACCCCCATCCCATCCCCCCTCCCCCTTCTTCTATGAGTGTCTTCCTCACCCACCCACCCAGTCCTGCTTCCCTGGTCTGGCATTTCCCTTCACTGGGGCATAGAGCCTTCACAGGACCAAGGGCCTCTCCTCCCATTGATGTCTGAGAAGGCCATCCTCTGCAACATCTGTGGCTGGAGCCACGAGTCATTCCATATGTACTCTTTGGTTGGTGGTTTAGTCCCTGGGGGATCTGGGGGGGGGGTCAGTCTGGTTGGTTGATATTCTTGTTCCTTCTATTGGTCCACGAACTCTTTCCACATTACTGTTTGTTCATCACCAAAAGAAGTCAGGTCAGGAACTCAAGCAGGGGAGGAACCTGGAGGCAGGAGCTGATATAGAGGCTATAGAGGGGTGCTACTTCCTGGTTCATTTTCCATGGCTTTTTCATAGAACCCAGGACCATCAGCTCATGGATAGCACCACCCAGAATGGGCTGGGTGCTCCTTCATTGATCACAAATTGAGAAAACACCTTACAACTGGATCTCATGGAGGCCTTTTCTCAACTGAGGCTCTTTCCTCTCTGATGACTCTAACTTGTGTCAAGTTGACACACAAAACAACAGGCACATATATAGTTCACATAGTTCACATATAGCACATATAGGAATCAAGCTAGGACTGACTTGAAAGCCTTCTCTACTGAGGACTAGTTCTTATATTATCTGGAGGTTTTATTCAACTTGCTTAGGAAGGAAAGCAATCAATATTCCTACACAGCTGTCAAGCCAACAACCACATTAATGACCAGCCTGGCAAGAGGTTCTGAATGGCACAATAATAGCAGTTCTACCTTGTAGAAAATACCAATTGCAGTCTAACTGGATTTAAGGTCTTCTGACTAGGAGGGAACTCATGCCTGATGCTATAAATGTGGCCAACACCACATTGGTGAAATGTTATAGACCTTATAGAACAGTTTACTACTGCCGTTCTCTTAAGCCATCATTATTTCCAAGCTGTATTCTAAATACTTATCCTTATCCCACAAATAAGTGAAGCTCTCACCTGTCATTAAAAAAGATTGTGTTGTTGTTGTTGCTGTTATTTTTTTTCAATAGGTAGAGACCATCACAGAAAGACTTAAATGGTCAAAATTCAGAGAGTACATAATTGTGGGAAGCCCAACCTCAATTTATACATATACCATACCTCTATATCTAAGGCTCAAGGTACATCATAGAAGAGGGGCAGGAAGATTGTAAGTGTAGAGAACCAGGATGACTGATGAGAGATGGTGTCTTCTATACATGACATGGAAGCTATACCCATGAAATGTCATCAACATGGTATCCTACAAGACCCGCATAATGACACCACACCAGATAACATGCCAATAAGAATGAGGGAACTTTCACAAGCATACACTCTTAAATGAAGAGCTGCAGGCCATTGATAGTCCCCAAGAGAAAAATGTGAGTGTGTGTGTGTGTGTGTGTGTGTGTGTGTGTGTAATAATAATGGTTAAAGAAAATGGGACCCTGAATTTTAAAGAGAGTTGGAGGAGGAGTGTAGAAGTAGTTGGAGAGGAGAAAAGGGTGTATGGGTGAAAATGTTGGAAATGTAGTGCACATGTATGAAATTTTCAACAAATTGAAATTTTAAATTAAAAATATATGCATGTATGCATGAAGAGCTAACTGTATATGATTTTATGTATATATGTATGCATAGAGTCAACATATGAACATATCTTCATGCTTTAAAGTATGTGTGATGGATATTTTGAACTTGAATGCACTCACATTTCTGACTAATAACTATAGGTAGGTATAAGCATGTGCATATCTGTCATCCACAGACTTAAACATGTCTCTAAATAAAAGAACTCCACTGGACCCTGATCATTTGAGACAATCTTCTCAGTGAGATTCTAGCATGAATTTTTTAATTCCTTCAATGTATAGCTAAGGCATGTGCATTAATTTCTCAGGGACTGATCACAGCCCCCTCAAGAGTTTTACCTGCCCCATGCAGGACTTGTTGGCTGTGTCTACATGAAGTACGTTTCCATGTTTACCACCTCATTAGTTTCATTGACTTTCAGAGATGGCGCCCCAGCAGGAGCAGTGGCAATTGAGTTGTTATAAGTCTCCTTCTGTGCTTAATTAAATTTTCTTGAGAGTTTTTTTTTAATGTTTTATACTTTTCTACACAGAGTATGGTATGTAATAAACACTCCTAATAGTTTTATTTATTAATGGTTGTTCCCTAGCTTGCCTTTCAAGTTGACATTACAATGCATTGTATGTGTTGTTAACTCCTCAGGGGGCTTTAAGCTCCCTCCAGTCATGCTCTTTACTGGTGACTTTATGTAAACACTTGGCATAAACAGACATGGGGTATTTGGTTCCATAACAGCCAAACCATGATGAAGACCAGGGGAGAAAATGCACTGTGGAGAGTGAGCTAGAGTCTCAGAATTGGAATCTCCAGTGGGCACTGAAAATTTAGTCATTGGTTGCATCTTGGTTTTTAAAGCGACCTGACCAGATCAGACAGCCCCAGTGAGGCTGACAGAGTCCTTTTATGCACAGTTCTCCATGCACTCTTAAGAGAGTCACTGTCTGGGAAATCCCCTCTCCTCCCTCTCCCTCTCCCTCTCCTCCCTCTCCTCCCTCTCCCTCTCCCTCTCCTCCCTCTCCCTCTCCCTCTCCCTCTCCCTCTCCCTCTCCCTCTCCCTCTCCCTCTCCCTCTCCCTCCGCTCAATTCATAATATACCTTCATCACCACACAGTTTATTGGGAAACCCACTTATTTGGAATGTCTCCCAAGGAATCAAATTAAGTCTAATTATACTTAATGGCAACGACTGGTGCTTAATTTGGATGGTAATTCTGCTTAATTGAGATGCCTTCAGGTGCCGAAGTGGTGTTCTGAGAGTGCTGGTATATATAAGTATAACAACCTGTGATCCTCTACTCCTTCTCTCAATATCTCTACAATCATATTTTTTAGCATGTGATTCAGGATATTTATCTTATTAATTATTGAGGACTCCAAACAACAAAACTTATATATAATATTAAATATATATATATATCAACACACATCATCAACAGAAAAAGAGCTGAATTTTCCAAATAAGACAAATATTTGAACCTCAGATAGATGCATGCCATTTGTGCTTCCTGGTTTAGACAGGTTTTAGACTCAGGTTCAAGATGTCAAAGAACATGTCAAGAACTGTGCTAAGGGAGATGAAGAGATTTAGCTCCATCCCAAAACGGCTATGAACCCAATCATCTCCTGAATCCGGACCCTTGTTTTTTGTTAGACTACATGTGATACACAACAAATGTCCTCCCCAGGCCACCCATCGTGGAATTCTGGCATTTCTTCCAAACCTTCTCAAGTTCAGGTAAGCCTGGCCCTTGGCCACTGACTCAGTGGGGCCTCTTAGGAAATTACTTGGCAGAGTCTAGAAAGTATGAGTTTAATATCTAGGCTTAAAACATACCTATTTCTCCATTGGTCATAGTTGTTTGTACTGAAATCTGCTGAGTCAATCCACCTTTCTGTAGAGAAGAGGTAGTCACTTTTGTGTGTCGCTAAACTATGGAATACAATCTATATTTACACTGCCTCTGCACATTTATCCTGACTCATCTTCATTGGCTTTTGTGTAACCTATACCTGTGGAGCATCCTGCCAATGGCTTGGAGAAGCAATCATTTCATATCCTTATCAGACTTGTACAAGAAAGAACAGAATGCAGAGCTGCAGGCTACCAGAGACCACAAACCACCCTTTGATTGACCTAGAGAAGAAGTTGGAACTCTGGCAACAGCAGCTTTTGACTCTGTATTGCTTTTTTTGGATAATTAGTCTTAATTTTGTTTTTTTGTGGTGTTTTGAGTATGCTTGGTCCAGGAGGTGTCACTATTTTGAGGTGTGGTCTTATTGGAGTAGGTGTGGTCTTGTTGGAGTGAGTGTGTCACTGTGAAGGTGGGCTTTGACACTCTTCCAAGTGCTAAAGAGTCAGTCTTCTCCAAGGGGCCTTCAGATGAAGATGTAGAACTCTCAGCGCCTCCTTCACCATGCCTGCCTGGATGCTGCCATACACTCACCTTGATGATAATGGGCTGAATTTCTGAACCTGTAAGCCAGCCCTAATTAAATGTTGTCTTTATAAGACTTGTCTTGGTCATGGTGTCTCTTCACAGCACTAAGAACCTAACTAAGACAGTTCTCTCAGCTTAAGATTTTCTTAAGCCCCCACCAGGCTTTCCAAATCAGATGTACAGCAGTCATTGCACTATTATTGTTCCCCCTGCAAAAATTTGTACGAGTCCATGAAAAAAAAAAAAGATTCTTAAGATCTCAAGTCTTCCTGGTTCAAGACAAAGAACATACAACCTATTGTTCCTATGTGGAATGATAAGATAATAAAATGGAGGCATTGGATGTGTGTGTATGCCTCTATGTACAAAAGTATGTGGAACACATATGTGAGTGTGGTATGTGCATACCATCAGTAATATCAGGAACCTTCCTTTATTGTTTTTCATCCAATAGTTTCAAGGAAGGATCTCACTGAAAACTGTCCTGATTCAGGCAGGGTGAATGAGCAGTGCACTCTTGGTATCCATCTTCCTTTACCCCCTGATGCTAGAGTCATAGGCTTATGCAGCCACACCCTGTTTTCCTAGAGATTTGAATTCAGCCAAGTATGCATGGTGCTTGAAGCTGAGGGCTCATATCTGACCAGCATGCTGCAGGTGGGGGAGCAAGACTGCCCCTTGCATGGGGTTTTAAAAATCTCCAACCCTAACCAAGATGATACATTTCCTCCCACAAGGCTATACCCACTCAAATAATTCCATATCTCTTAATCTTTCCCAAACAATTCTACTTACTGAAGACTAGGCATTCAAAATATGAGCATCTTTATTCAAGCTTCCACAGGATTATTGAGAACGACAGGGCTTTCATAACATTTTTCCTCAATGAGTTTAGTATTCATCTATAGGAATTCAACTGATTCTGTGTGGAGATTTGTATCCTGATTTTGGTTGAATTTATTTATCATTACTAGTTGCTTTCTGGGCATTGTCATCACACAATCTTGTCATCATCAAACAAGGAAATTTCACTTATTCCTTTTCTATAAATATTCTGTTGTTGTTATGGTTTTACTGCTATGAACAGATACTATGTCCAAGACAACTGTTATAAGGGACAACATTTAATTGGGGCTGGCTTACTTGCTTTGAGGTTCAGTCCATCATCATCATGGCAGAAAGCATGGAAGCATCCAGACAGGCAGGAAGTTGGGGGAGCTGAGAGTTCCATATCTTGTTCAGAAGGCAAACCGGAGAAGACTGACTTCAAGGTGCATAGGAGGAAGGTCTCTCAAAGCCCACTCCCACAGTGACACACTTCCTCCACACCCCCAAGTAGTGTCATTCCTTAGCCTATTCAAATCAGCACATATCTCTTTTCCTTGTGCCTTGGGGTTATAGTAAAATTTCATACAGTACTTGTATATAATCAAGTACTAAGATAAATAAGAATGGAGAATTGGACATCCTTCTCATGTTCCTGATTATAGAGGGAATGCTTAGGGTTACTGTATTCAGTATAATGTAGGCTAAGAATTTGTCATATGGAACTTCTGTTGTGCTAAAGGTTAATCATTTGATCCCTATTTTGTGAAGACTCTTCATTATAAACAAGTATTGATCTTTATCAAAGATTAATTGTGCATCTACTCAGCTGGTCTTGACTTTTGCACTTATCTAGTTTCAATTTTTATTTTTTACATATTGATTTGCATATGATGAGCCATCTTTGCATTCTTCCAATGAAGCCAACTTGATCATCACCAATATCCCTTTTAATAACAACTGACCAAATCCCCAAACCATCAAAATAGCAGAAATTAGTGAAGTGTAGCCTCAAAAAATGATTCTGAGACAGTGGGAAAAAGATCAACCTTTAAACAGTCTCACCCAATGAAAGAGAGAAAACTCAAATAAATAAGGGAGAGATCAAAAGATTCAATTGCAATAGGCATCACTAAAATTTAAACAATTATTAGGGAAACTTCTGAGAAATTGTATTACATTGAACTGCAAAATATAGAAGAAATTTGGAACTCCATAGGTACACATGACTTATCATAAGCATGAACAGATAATACAAATAAAACATAAGCAGGTCAACAATAGGTAGAGGTTGGATTGATACTAAAAAATTCTCAAAACAGAGATAAGCCCATAACTGTATCGATTCACTGCTGAATTTTTTTCCAGTCTTTTGAAGAACTAATACAATTTCTCTTCTAGTTATTTCACAACATAGGAAGGATAGAAATGCTTCCAACCTCATTTTCAAGAGCCAGGATCTCAGAGACAAGAAACAAAATGTGGACAGACAGGGAGTCATGAGACAATATCCTTGAAAAGCAAAAGCACAAAACTCCTAAATAAAATACTTAAGTCAAACTCAATATTATCCTTGATTTCTCCTCTCTTGTCACTCATGGTACTTGATGGAGGGAAGGTGTAGGCAAAGCCTGGGGGACCAGAGAATACTAAACAAGGGACTTAAGACAGACTCCCATTCTGCCTCCTCTCCTTTTTTCAACTGGGAGCTACATCTTGCTGAGTCTACAGAGAAGAAAACTGTAGGGGCAGGTTCTTCAGTGCCTTTAGATCCCTGCTTCTTTTCACACTTGCCCTTCCCATTGGAAGCATTATACATCATCAGTTTCTTCCTTTATGTCTCCTGTACACAAATGGTGCATGCACACTTTCTCTTTCTTCATGGAAAATATCCACAGAGGAGGCTTTGCTATGTTATGGCTGGTTTTAGTGTGTGTGTTTGTGTGTGTGTGTGTGTGTGTGTGTGTGTGTGTGTATGTGTGTGTGTGAGCACGAGTGTGTTTTAGCTCTCATTGTATTCAAAGAACACTTTTGTTCCAAAGGTGGTAAGAAGAGGTCATGGCCACAGGTGTTCTGTATATCTTCTTTATTATAAGCATGGCTCTTCTGTGACTGGATTTTCTCATGTTTTTCTAATGAAAGGATGCTGACTTTTATTGAATCATTCAAAGGTTCGGGGATGGTAGGCCCATCATGGACATATCATAGGTTCTGTACAGAAGGAACGGTTCATAGAGAATTATCTCCAGCCAGTGGTGTAGCAGCTGGGAGGATGCAAGGAACAGCCTTCGTGAATGAAGGGGTTCAGGGATGGGGTTTGCAGGAGACCCAGGATGATGCTGCAACAGCATGCAGGAAGAACCCATGCTGAGTGGGGTCACCACCACACTCTCATAAAGGGTTCCACATTTCCATGCCATCTTCTATCTTTTTTTCTGAACCACAGGGAATATGTAGATGCTAACTAGCCCACTGCTTTCATTTATATTGATCCACTCCCTATAGCTATATGATTGCTAAAATGAAATGTAAAAATAGGGAATGTCTCACCTTCTTAATTGCAAAAATAAAACATTTTATGCTTTATAAATGTCACAGACACTTCGGTTTGTAATGGCATCTTTATTCAGAGGACATAAACATGTACTCTAGCTTGTACTGCATGGCATTAGAAGTAATATATACTTCCCATTAATTCAATTATATATCTAGTATACCACATAGGAAGCAAGCAATTGTATTCAATTTCTTCCACAAACATTTCCATCTGACTTTCAAGCCTTTACTAAACGTTCAAGGTCAAATGACTTAACCTGGTAGAGAAAACATGGACTAGTCCACAAATGCATGGATGTGGAAATCAAGGAAAGCAATTATAGACAAGGAAAACAGTATTCATGTTAAACTTCAGTTTAACCAAACTGTTGGTTTGGTAGAGAGTGTACCAACTAAGTCCTTGTTCAGCTCTTGTTAGTTTTTGTTGCCATTTCTATTTCTAATCCTCAAGAGTGAATGATGCTTCTATCCTGCCATAGGTTCCTACAGCAACTGAGTGTTCACAGGCCCCAGTGAAGAATATGTTCCTAAAGTCTCTTTGACAATGTGGGCTCTGAGGCTCAGAAGGTCTGCTAATATATTCAAGCCTACACACTTCTAAGTATGGAGCATCTAAAGTGCTGAGGATGGGACCAGGGGAAGAGATTAAAGCTCTGGTGTACAGAAATCTGTGCATTTGCCTTGGTATGGATGCAGTCCTGGGGACTGCACCAGGGTTGATAGGCACCACAGAAAAACTGTGTGGACTTTGTGGGCTACCTCAGCCTCCCAATCCCTTCAGGAGCTGCCTGGGTCTTTACTCATCTCTGTTTATCAGAACTGGAATTGAATATAAAATAGTTGCTGTGTCATAACAGAATTAAGCAAGCTGAATCCAACAGGGATCTGGTGGAAACGCCACTGGATATACACCACCCTTTCTCAGCTGCAGGAGCGAGATTCAGCCGCAAGGGAAAACGCTGAACAGAAACGAGGGGAGTTTGCAGATTGCAGAAATAGCCAGATGGCCACACTCAACACAAAATGTCAGGACCGCTCAGAAGTTGACAACAAGAGGCTCAGTAGATTAACATTACCAGAAAGCTGTTCCTTTAACAGCATTTCTTTCATATTGTTTGAAATCCATGTCCGAATAGTTTGCTGTCAGTTTCTCAATGAAAATGATATAAAGGCACCCCACCCTCATGGTCTGCTCCAAATTCTGCTGAATAATTTAGAGTACACTGAAGACAATTCATTTCACAGCAAATAAAATAGTTGTGAATACCTTCTCCTCACCTTTGGTGTAAGTGGTGGCCATACCATCACAAAGAACATGTGCCAGACTTATAGAGGACTCACACAATTTCAGCAATCATGGATCTGGGAAACATTCCACCTAATATAGCATCCTAAGACACTGGGGAAGGACAGAGACTTGCTAACTTTTAGAGAAGAAAAGGATAACAGTCTGGTTTGGACAGTCAGGATGGAAAGCCAGCTCTGTGGCTCTATGTAGCAGAGGAGCTTGTAGGTCCTCTGTGAGGTTTTAAGCTAGAGGAAATGGTTGATTGAACAGTGAGGCCTGATATGAGAAAGATGCCCAGGGAGCTACTCAAGAGCCGGAATGGCCTCTTCTCCGGGACCACCACAAGGGACAGTACTGTGTCCTGGTCGTACTCTATGGATGGATAAGGATGTGTAGACAGTAGCCACTGCCCGCCATTGCCCGGAAAGTCTGCTCACCATAGATGGCTGCTGACAGTACCTGAGTGGGTGGAGAGGCCTTACCTTGTCTGGATCAGTTGTTGTGATGACCCACACACAGTGAGCATTGTCTTCATACTGCACTGGGTAGTTAGGGGAGGTGATGACACCACTCGGCCCACGCAGGTTTGATCCACATGTCCTGGCTGGAAACAGAAACAAAACAGTTTGCCAAGCAGTCCATCAGACACCACCATGTGCAAGGAGGGAAGGGTTCTTTTTTTTTCTTTTTTTTTCTTTTTTTCTTTTTTCTTCTTTTTTTTAATGAGGTTCATTTTGTAGGTAGCATACAAAAATAATGGCGTCAGTCAGATATTTTCATGTATGAGTATAATTTGAAATGAGTATGAGTATAATGAACATATTTGTCCCTTTCAGCTCCCTCCCAGTTCTCTTCTCTTCATACCACCATACATACCATCTGAGTCTATATGTAAGGATATACTTTAATCTAGGTTCCACACAAGAAAGAAAGTAAGCACTGTTTTCTCTTTTCTCTCCTGCCCCTTCACACACAGAAGACATGTGCTTCTATGTTCATTTCCTATATGTATAAATACAAATTTTTATTTAAATCTCAATTCTTCTAGGAGAGGAAAAAAATTACTATATATATGACAATTACATCATTACTATATATCATTATATATAGTATATATCATTATATCATTACTATATATGATGATAATTACATCTTTCCCCCTCCATTTCCTCTCTCCAGACCCTACTTCATATCCCTTCTCCAATTTCTTTCAAATTCCTGGACTCTTTTCCTTTAATTGGTATATAAATGTTTGTGGGGGAGTATGCAAGTGTGTACATGCATGCATGCATACCTGCCTCTGTGTGTGTGTGTGTGTGTGTGTGTGTTTGTGTGTGTGTGTGTGTGTGTGTGTGTGGGCATGTGTGTGAGTATATGTATGTGAGTGTTACTAAGTATATAATATTGAACCAGCATAATATTAAACTTCATGCTAAAAAGACTTATTTTCAACTTACTTGCATGTCTGTGTGTGGGTATGAACTTGGAAGTTTAGAGGGGAAGTTGCCTAAGAGCTACAGAAGAGGGTATTGGATCCTCCAGTGCGGGAATCCTAGGCACTTGCTAGCTAACCATTGTGGCTGCTGGGAACTGCCCCTGAATCCTTAGAAAGAGAAGCTGGTGCTTTTTAACTTCTGAGCTGTCTCTCCAGTCCCCATGAAGTTTACTTTTAATAGGTCATGATGTAAAGTTGGCAGTTATCTTTTGCTCAGTCTTCAGGAAACTTGCCTGATATTTAAGATATGGGTGAGGATACCTCGTTAGAGGAAATATGCAAAAATATTGCCACTCATAGTCACAATGCCATGGAAAGATCAATATCAAATCAGTCTATTTCAGAATCTGCTGGGGGCACAAAACCACATTTCCTGTGTACTCATTTGTATACAGAGAGTCTGAATATCTATCCATCTGTGCACTGAGCCAGTGAGTTACAGAAAAGGGCTCAGTATAGCCGGGTTGGGGACCAGTGTCACACCTCACACAGGATGCACTTTACATGCAGTTTCATCTCTGCTAAGCTTTGTCCTATTTCTTTCAAATAAGGATGGAGGACGCAATGTCAAAGTCTCACTCGATGCTCAAATTCTATTTCACAAAAATGATGCCAAGTCACATAGCACAATAAAGATAGGGACTTGAGTCTATTGTGCTGTTGAAAGATTAAAGGAAGTAGAAACAATGACACCAAAGGCAAAGAAAGGCATCATTGTCTATTTCTTCATCTTGAAGCTAGAATGAAAACGCAACTGAAGCCATAAACTGTAAAACCGAGGAAAATGGCATGCTTTGTGATAGAAAGTATTTCAATCTTCCCATCCTTTCTCAAGGTTTTATTTTTTCCAAATCACTGGGATAACTTGGAAATCTAATATTAGTGTGTGTTCTTGGCTGAATATTAATAACTCAAACTGGACTTGGGGGAAAAAAGGCTACTTTTATGAGAAAGTAATGCAAAGATCTGCCCTCTGTTATCTTAGACACTGTCATGCACAGAGCATACCTGGCCACCCAGTAGATTAGTCTAGACACCTTAATACAGAGAGCTTTCCTGGCTACCCAGTGGAGCATCTGTCCTGTTCATGACACATGCTCGCTCTCTTCCCACTAACTCTTGGCTGGATACATTCAGGACAATTGTTTTCTAGGAGAAACAAGGTGTTTTCTCACCTCTAAGGATCAACACTGTAGATCTCCTGACCTGAAAGAGCTAGCTTGTGGGGAAGTCAGGAGCCTCCACAAACCCCAGCAGGAACATGCAGGCTCCTCACCAGTCTATACTCCTATGAAGATGATTTAAACTTTGAATAATCCTGAAGACAATAACACTCCTCTATAGGAGTCATGACTCTTTTAGTGTCATTATTTCTCCCCAGCTCTGTCTTCTTAGCCTGTGAGTCTGGGGCTTCTCCTTATTTTATCACCAAGAACAGAGGGCTGAAGTCCTTGATATGAGATTGAGATTCACAGCCAGCAACTTAAAAAGTTGATGATTACCCACTACAGACATAATTAGCTAAAAATTAGTCAATTCTACATGCATAAACACGTGAGAAATGGTGTTTTAAATACCAGCATTTTCTGCCTAAAGAAACAGCATTGTAAAAATAAAGGATGATACTGTTTTTCAAATCCTCTTGGGCATGGAGTAGCTCTACAGGTCCCTCAGAAGAGCTTTCTGCAAGCATGGACCTATGCTAGGTGCTAATCTTCACTCTGTGATATATGTATTTAGGAACATATTTTCAGAAAAGATCAGCTTCTAATGTGGAATTTGTCTAAAGCACTGCTGGCATTAGTGAAAAAGTCTTAAAGATTACTACATCGTGAATAATAATGTCTTTATATTGTGTATCAATTTTGCTACACGTTGTAACTAACAGTTTTTATAAATACAGTGCTAATCACAGATATCTATCAGTTTGGTTTTGAACAAGGGTAAACACAGAGATAGCTAAGTATTTAAGCTTTGAGAAGACATATGTGAAGATGTCAGAAGCTGTTTCATTACATTCCCACTGATTATTTGGGCTCCCCAAATTCCCAGCAGAAAAGTTCACGGAACCTAACACTGCCACCTCCCCCTGTTGTGTGTTCCTGTGGCCTGTGTTGAAGCAGAACCTTTCCACCGACTAACCAAACATTTGACTCAGAACTTCAGAAATTTATCTCACACATTTCTGAGAAATGATTCTTACAGGGAGTCTGTGTTCTTATTGAGTTGTCTCGAAAATAAAGTAGCCAAAGAGGTAAATCAGTAGTGGAGTCCTCACTTAGCATGTTTGAAGCCCTTGTTTATATCCACAGTGCCACAAGGATTAAATAAATAAATAAATAAATAAATAAATAAACAAATAAATAAATTCGGCAGTTAAGAAGAAAAGACAGGTAGAAAAGAAAAGAGAACATCAGAAGAGAGGATATGAAACAAGACAGAGTGTTCCCTCGAATAGGAGCTAGTTCAAGAAAGCTTGATCATTGCTGTCAGTGTGTGCCATTCTCCTTCCAATGGACACACAGTAGTCAGGGTGAGGTAAGAGAAGTTTTGTTGGCAGACAAAAAAGAAGCACTGTGCATAGGCTCCACTGAGGAATGGAGTGGGTATCAGGGTGGTAGGAACTTGGCCAGCTGTACCTGAATGGGAGCAGATATATAAAGCTCTGGGAATTCACACAAAACTGTTATCATCTGACTCAGAAAGCCAGAAGTCTGAAGCTCGGCCATGGCCTCTGGTTTTTACTCAGACAACGCAGTTTCTCACTTCTTATTGTAAATGCACGGTGTAGTTCTTGTGATCTGGGAGAACTGGAGAGGCCTGTCCTGATTGGCACTGGGAAGTCTTATGTGTGTCCTCAAAGATAAAGCAACTCCTGATCTTATTATTATTATTATTATTATTATTATTATTATTATTATTATTTTCTTTATTTACATTTCAAATGCTATCCCAAAAGTTCCCTATACGCACCCCCCGCCCCTGCTCCCCTACCCACCCACTCCCACTACTTGGCCCTGGCCTTCTCCTGTGCTGGGTCATATAAAGTTTGCAAGACCAAGGGGCTTCTCTTCCCAATGATGGCCGACTAGGCTATCTTCTGCTACATATGCAGCTAGAGACATGAGCTCAGGGGGTACTGGTTAGTTCATATTGTTGTTCCACCTACAGGGTTGCAGTCCCCTTCAGCTCCTTGGGTACTTTCTCTAGCTCCTCCATTGGGGGCCCTGTGTTCCATCCAATAGCTGGCTGTGAGCATCCACTTCAGAAAAAGCAATTCCTGATCTTATAGTCCCTTTTTACTAACTAGGCATTCACACAGTCAATGAAGTCTTTAAACTGCATAAGTAATCACTATGCACTAGGACCCAGGACCTTTGAGAGTAGTCTTTGTGTTTCCTGTCACCAACATGCACAGACGTGTGCTTATGTGCAGTGTAGTTCAGTGTTATTGTCACTCTTCTAAAGACCTGGCCCTGTGTCATCTGACACATAATATCTTATTCATGCTAAATGTCCATGAGCAGTCACTGTGCCCTAATGCGGAACAAAGGTTACTCCCTGGAGAGGTTCCTAAGTGTGGTAGACTCAAGTTTGACTGATAATTATAAATTCTATTTAAAACTAGAATTTATACAACGGTGTATTGGAAATTTAATTCTTTACAAAGAAAAATGGACACTTCAGTCTCTTATTCTCTACATAATGACCAGTTGTAGATCTCAGGATTAATCACCATCTACTGTAAAAAGAAGCTCCTCTGATGAGAACTAAACGATGCACTCACTGTTCTAAGTACATGTTAAAGATATTAAGGGCATATAGACAGAAACATCAGGGGTAGCTTTATAAGGTGTCTGTTAAATCCAAAAATAGTAGCTCCTCCCCTGAGTCCTATGACACATCCATCTAAGAGGGTTTGGATGAGTTAATGGTACCAGGCAGGAGCAACTTTAAATCTAGCCAGAAAAATGGTTGGTCAGTTCCATAACATTCATGCCAATATTGTACCACTTGGTATATCTTGTCAGGTCAGTTGTTGTTACAGCTCATATGTGAGCTTACAGCAATAAAGAGATAGTGGGGTGCTCAACTGTAATGAGTCATCTATATCAGATCCCCTTTTCCCAATGCTAAGGGGACAGCATGGAGGAGAATTGAAATAGACTGTAAGAACCAGAAGTAGTGGGCATCTGTATTGAAACATTATTTTCTGGACATGCCAAGATCATTGTACACATGACCTCACAGACACTGTGACTGCAAACACAAGACTGCACAAGAGGAAGCCATCCACAGATGGGGGGTGGGATTTATGAAACTTCATCCAGGAGCTGTGGATAACTGATGACTCCTGTGGGTGGGAGTGTAAGTTTTCTTTAGGGTCCCCATGGTTTGGTTAGTGGTCCTGCATCCATATACTTATAGACAGCACCAAGTGACTCACAGGATTAAGTAAAGTAGCCTATGAAGTAGGAAGGGAGAAGTGGTGGGAGAGATAGGGGAGGAACAGGATGGGAGAGAAATGGGGGAGGGGCTAGTTAAAATACATTATATTCATACACAAATCCATCCTTTGTAGAAGCTGCAGTGAACATTTATCATCTGACTGATGAATATATTACATAAAAACACAGTTTCCTTCACGTGAATGAACTCACTATAAGAATTTCTGGGTTTGCAAGTTCAAACCTGACATCCCAGCACTTGTGAGTATAAAACAAGAGGGTTGCCCTGAGTTTGATGCCTGTATGGGCTAAACGGGAGACCAGGTCTCAACAAAAAAAAAATTAATAAAATAAAATAAAAGTATTTAATTATTTACTTAGATCCTAGGATATCTTTTCCATTCTATGGTCACACTTGAGTCAAATTAACCAAAGGGCAAACAAATCTGATTCCAATAAACGAATTAGCACAACACTTGGAATCACATGGCAAACCTTTTGAAACAAATCTCTAGATCATACAGTATGGAATATATTTAGCATATATATGATTAACATATCTACTTCATGATATATAGTAAACAGTATATTTCTTAAATTTTTAAAGATAATACATTACTGTGAAATGTCTTATTGTCTAAAATGAGGACAGAGCAGGGAGCAAGGTTTAAGGGCTGCTAGGCCCCTGTCTTCTCACCTGGGGACCAGGACTGCCTCATGTAGTTCAGCTGTTTCTTCAGCTGTGTTGTCTTAAGACTCTCACTGTACTTGATTACCACAGGAACTATTATTCTATCCAAGAGTCATCTGTGAACGGTAACTCCAGGACCTGAGCCTATTCTCACACATGGCTTTGGCATTACAGTATGCGTGGCCAAGGACTGCAGACTGCCTACCCTGAGTCAAACACAGAGGATTCAACAGAGAGAGACATCAACTAAATTCCTTGTGTGGATCAAGAAACAAAGACACACATGCAATAGTTAAGGGAAAAAAGCTCAGATATGTAGTGCTGTCAGGAACTGGGGGATTCAGGGGAGTGCTCCACAGAGTGGGGCTGGTGAGAAAGAGTGGGTAACAGGGATTTCAGGCACACTGATATCTACCAAAGGTACAAGATGTACAGTGGAGCAAAGCAAGGCCGGTAGCCATGGTCCCCAAAGGGATTGGCACCAACTCTGCTCATTCCAGGTTATTGTTTCTCTATAATATAGGCAGGCAGTATAATTATGAATCCATCCCTTACAGAAACTCCTTGTCAAAACAATATGCAAAAAAAAATACAGTTTTCCCAAGTACCCTTCAATTACAAAGCTCCAGACTGTCCAGTCACAGGTGCTTCCCCTAATTCAGCCCAACCAAGGAAAGTCTGTGACTTTTCCTTTAATTTTCTACCACAAGAGCTGCTTGGACAAATCACCACCATATGAAATACAGTTCTAACATGGATGTTAGACCTGTGATCCAGTAGCATGAAGCTTCTCTCTGGTGTAAATAATCTTTTCATTACCATTTAAAAGGTCACTTCTACATAGGCATAAAACTCGGACAAAAAGGAAAATGCATAACAGCACGAGTCCATGACAAGTTAATATGTTAAGGATGATTCTAGTTAACCTCACCTGGAATTGTGAGGTAATAATAACTTTATTCTGCGACCCAGGCTGCCTCCAATTAACTTTTGTGTAACTGGGGTTACAATGGAAAATAACACTTCACTTTCCTTCTGTGCCCTTTCAATGCAGGGAGTCACTCAAGCCCTCACATTAGCTCCACCCAGGAAGGCACATCAGTGTAAAGACCCTTTCATTATTCATCTCCTCTAAGGCTCAAGAGATGAAACACCAGCCCGAGTATTTCACTTAAATAAAGCTATATCGTCTCCTTCTCTTTCTTGTTTGCTTATTTTTTTTTTCCTACTGCCAGTTAAGGATGCTTATGCAGTTTTAAACAGCTCGTAATGTTTTACCCTGAGAAAAAAAAATCATAATAGCTGTTTTCATATCTCTAAATGAACTATGCATAATTTCAAATGGAATATGGATTCCCTTGTGTAATTACTGAGCTGTGACAACATTCATCTGTTTGGTAACTGAAGGGAAAGGTAATGTCCCCAGTCCTCCTCCAGGCTAATTAGATAATGCAAGCTTTGGCAAACCACACCAGCTTCTAGACCCAGGGTCACTTTTGACTCAAAGTGTGTTACCAACAGTTTCAATCAGACCCTCCCATAGGAGAGGAGGCTGGATAGTAACCTAATAGATGGAGACCCTACGTGGAGCTGGGAACCTTAAAGGCCAGGCCTTATTTTATCCAATGACCTTAAATATCCTTTTGTTTTTCTTGGTATCAGTGGTTAGAGCAGTCATTTCTACCTGATCGAAGACTGACTTTGGAATATATGCCCGACATGATTGATCCATAGGCTCTCGTAACAGCCACAAATGAAATGGGGACTCCACATCGGGTTGTTACCTCTCTACAAACTCATTGCATTCACTGTAGGGGACTTCCCACAGCTGGGTAAATGTCCCCACAGTCAGCATTGAGTAGATTGCATCCCCGATACGGAACTCACCCATAGCTTGCCAATTGCTTCTGCAATCTATTCTGAGAACTATTTGAAACTTAGAGAAGTGTGATAGCCACTTCTCTGTACCTGTTAGAGACAGGGTATCATCTTTTTATAGAAATAGAGAAGAGCCCAATTTTTAGCTCTTCATGATCAGTGAGTGAGTCAGTCCGTCATCAGGCGCCAGGAAGGGGTCATTCAAAAGAAGGAATGAGGACATATTCACATTTAGAAAAGGCCAGACTAGAAAAACCTATGGATTTTAATTGAAGAAAGAAAATTCTGCTGTGGATGCCATCCAGAAAAATGATGATGAGTCACTGAGATGTGCCCTCTCAACAACCTTAGGGTGTTGATGACTCCAAGGCTGGGAAGCAGGCATACTGTATCTAAAGCAGTGCTGGGAGATTTATGAGACAGGCCCAACACGTCTCGTCAGAAACTAGGCATGTCAGAGCCATCAGATCCACTCAGTATTCCCATGGGACAGTGTGTGTGAAAAGGTTAAGAATACAGACATCACATTATAATCTTTACATTAATGTGTAGATAATATTTTTGGCACTAGTATCCAATAAGTATATCAATAAAGCTAAATTTATCCATTTTGTTTTGGTGCTTAGAGCTGGCTGTTTGATAGTTGTAAAAATGGTGTATGTGGTGTGAATTTTACCTGTGTGTGTGTGTGTGTGTGTGTGTGTGTGTCTGTGTTATTGGGGTAGGGGTGTGTATGGGAATGTAGCTTCCTCAGAACAAGTCCAAACAGATAAGATTAGCTGATATGATGGTTTGAATATTTTTGACCCAGGGAGTGGCACTATTTGGAGATGTGGCCTTGTTTGAGGAAGTGTCACTGTGAACATGAGCTTTAAGACCCTTGTCCTAGCTTCCTGGAAGCCAGTCTTTTCCTGTTTGCCTTTGGAACAAGATGTTAAACTCTCAGCTCCTCCTGCACCATGCCTGCCGAGGTGCTGCCATGCTCTTGCCATTGATAATGGGCTGAATCTCTGAAGCTATAAGCCAGCCTCAATCAACTGTTGTCCTAAGTGTCCTTGGTCATGGTGTCGGTTCACAGCAGTAACTCAGACAGCCAACATGACATTTTGCAGGAGCTACTGACCTGCCTGAACACTGGGGAAGGGCTAAAGTGGTTCTGTGTTTAAAACTTCGGGTTGCTTCTCCTGTATGGCGTCATTCTGCTCACTGTAAGTCTGTTTCTAAAAGCAAGACCTATGATCCTCTTCTCCGTTCAGCTGGCCTTGGGCTCTGTCTTTTCACTGGTCTGTGGTTGGTACCCTATCAGATAGTTGTTTACCAGTCTTCCCTAAAAAATAAAATACCATTCCTTCTTGGTCTGCAGATAATAGAAGTGATGGCTGCCTGGCAGTCCAGCCTGTTTGCTGTCCCCAGGCTTTCTATCTTTCTATCTTTCTGCACTTAGCCATTAGAGGGCAAGACAGTGCCAGAAACCAAACACACAGACTCAACCCTCTCCTGGCATTACTTTCTGTTTGAATGTGACTACACAGAATCTGCTGTGTGACCTGAGGTGCGGCTAGTAAACAGTGGAGGACAGCTTTAAAATGGGCAGAGGTGGGAGCAGCAAGAACTTGAGAAAACTTGTTGGCCCACTGACCTTCCTTTCCGCTCCCCTTCTTGGTCCTGCTCTTTCATGCTTACAGGATGAAGTGGGAAAAAACCCTCGGTGGCCTTGAACTGGTAGAAATCAGTGCTTGAATGAGTCTAGAGAGCTCATAAAGCAGGAATTTATTGACTATTTTGGAGCAAGCTTTCGCTATGTAGCCCATATTATCCTTGTATTTGAGATCAGGAGGCCCCAGCTTGTAAGTGCTGAGCTTGTAGGGCCACCATCATATAGAAAGCAGAATCGTGATTGACAAATGACATATGTGGCTATCAAGCTGCGATGGACAGGCCACGTGGGAATCTGATGAATCACTTCTTTTCACTGTTTGTAATAAAGTATTGATAGTAAAGATAGAGAGGGCACCTAAACTAGCTAGTGTTGAAACATCTTGCACTTTTAGGTGACGAGATATGCTTCGCATCTGGAAAAAGCTGCTGGAGTTTATCAGAAGTAGAACAGCATTGAAGTGACCACATGGTTCCATTGACAAGCTACCCCACAGAAAACAGGCTGAGAGGACCTCCATAAAGCCTGAATGCCCAGCCACTGACAGACACAACGCACATTACTGAGGCCTTTTCTCACTTTTGCCACATCTCCAGAAGCTCGCTCCCAAGAAGTTGAAAGTCACACTGCCGGTCCTCTCAGCAAATGCCAAAGCAGACAAGGCTCCCATTGCTTCTCTGGATAGAGCTCGGAGACTGGCAAGGGACACACACACAAGCACAGAACACTAGGCGGCTCTTCTCACAACTGGAGTAGAGGAAGAAATGACCTTTTCTCCAGAGGGCAAAGTAGCAATTTCGGAAAGCAGGAGAGAATGGGGCCAGCAACAGGAGGGGAGAGGAGAGTCACTGGGCACTTAGCATTATTTCGCAAGTCCTGATAGATAATGTGAACACTAAATGCCTAGCGTGTGCTGTGTATTTTCAAAGCATTAAAGACAGAAATCCTGGGATATATCATGCCTGTGGTCCCAGGACAGAGGAGGCAGAGAGTGGAGGATGTTACATTTTAGGAAAGCCAATCTACTAACCCTGATGTGACAGTACCTCAGGAAGACAGGCACAGCAACATCCCAGCCCTCTGCCAGCAGGAATAATGTTACATTAATTGAATATGTGAATAAATACATAAATAAATAAATAAATAAATAAATAAATGGATTTAACTGAATGCAGGAAAGGCATATTAAAGTGTTAAAGACAAGGTTTCACAAAATGAATTAACTTAAGAGGAGATTCAATATGTAGTTGTAACTGAAGAAACTTTATATCTAGACATTCTATTTACTTAAAATATTAAATGCTTTTTCAACTTTGCTTGATTAGAAATTTTACAATAAAATGGACTAATATTAGTCTTGCTTGACTTTCTTTTTCAAATATTGAAATAACACATTGTGTGTGTGTGTATGTGTGTGTGTGTGTGTGTGTGTGTATGTGTGTATGTGTGTGTGTGTACTGATCTACTGTAACATCTACCAGTATGGCACACATAGTGGTTTTAGTTTTTTCTTTTACATTTTTTATTGCATTTAATTTATTTATTCTGGAGAGTGGTGTATAGATACCACAGCAGACCTGTGGAGGTCAGGGGACAACTTGTGACAATCAATTCTTTCCTTGTATCATATGGAAGGAATGAACTCCTGTGAAAGATTTGGAAATATGTACTCTAACTCACTGGCTCATTTTGCTAGCCATGGGTTTTGTTGTTGTTATTTATTTATTTATTTATTTATTTATTCACTTTATATCCAGATCACATCTCCCTCCCACCTTTCCTTCCAGTCCCACCCTTACAAATTCCTTCTCCCATTACCTCCTCCCCATCTCTAAAGAGAGCTGGAAGTCCCCCTTGGGCACACTCCACCGAGGAACATTCAGTTGCAGTAGGAATAAGCATAACCTCTCCCAATGAGGCTCAACCACACAGTCCAGTTAGGGGAAGGGAATCTAATGGCAAGCAACAGATTCAGGGACAGCCCCAGCTCCAATTGTTAGGGGACCCACATGAAGAGCAAGCTGCACGTCTATTAGGGTATTTCACTCCAGCCCCTGCATGCGCTTTGGTTAGTGGCTCAGTCTCTATGAGCCACCATGGAAAACAACATGAGATTTAAAAGTACTGAAGGTTTTCTCTTTATGATGTAGCAAATGCCAGCAAACTACACCCCCTATCAGCAAACTATCCAAGAACTTTCTCCAGGTAGAAAAGAACATTATTCTAGAATGTAAAGAGGATAATGCAATCAAGTGTATCTAACTGACTGAGCAGAAGAGCAAACAAAACCATGCACTAATCAGGGTACCGGGATGTTTCTGTACCTGTCTTCCTTCCTGAGTGATATTCACATCAGGGCTAGCATACTGGTGTCCCTAAAGTGTAGCATCAGGGCTAGCATATTGGTGTCCCTAAAGTGTAGCATCCTCTTCTGTTCTTGGACTACAGGTGTGAGATACCTAATTTCTGTCATTATGTCTTTGAAACTCCCCAGCACAGGGTCATGATTTCCTGTACATATTATTTACCAGGACTTCCCAACTTAATGGACAGGGGTGTTATCTTTCAAAATGTGATCAAAAAGTCCATGAGTGTCTATAAGGAATAAAGTCGAATGGGCTTCTGTTGTAGGTGGTGCTTGGGCAGGGCCCTTTGCAAATTGTTTCTACGACTGTCGATCAGTGCATCCAGTGTGTGTAGAAAACTATTAAAAGCACAGCAACATGTAAGCCAGCCATCCTTTCACAGGCTACAAGGGTCAGGAGTTGGGAAGATGGCTCAGTGTTAGATGTCTTCCTGGGCTAGGCTTGAGGATCCCCAGCATCCTGGAAAAGTCAGGCCTGGCATGTCTAGAACCCCAGATTGAGGCACAGAGTCAAACACATCCCAAGGAAGCATGAGAAGTGGTTTGAAGAGGCCTCATACTTAAAAATAAAGGGGGGAACTGCTAGGAAAGTTATTCATCATTGACCTCTGGCCCCCATGTATGATTGCTTGGGTAAACACACCTGTGCACACACATGAAAAAAATTGATAATCTACTAAATGTCTACATGGATGGGAAAGATGTCATTTGTGGAACTTTCTATGGTCCAGTTAGTGCTTTATTTTTCTTTAAAAACTCTAAATTTATACGGGTTATTTTATGATAGATCCAAAAAACAATGGCATAAAGTCCAAACCTAGTTTTCTTTTAATTTCAAAGTGTTTTCCACATAGAACTGTTAAGTCAATTTTCTATTTGACTCTATATGGTTTCCAAACTTAAGGCAGGATTCATATATCTCATAAAAGAAGAATATTGATATTTTACTTCTGTTTAATTTCATGCATATCATTTGAAAAAAGTATGCAATAGTGATTGTGACTATTTTCTTTAGTATATCACATCAGAGTGTAGTTTAAGGGAATATACTAGGAACTGGCAAGACAGCTTGCCAGTTATCGCAATGAAGACTGAAGTGCCACCATGATGTTCGAAAGAGAATACCACCTTCTGAAAGTTATCCTGGCCTCCACGGGAACCATGGTATGTTTGTGGGCTCAGACTTATTCACATACATGCATATGTAAATAAATGAATGCAAACAGTATGAAAGACCATTGGTTAATTTAATGAAGATCTGAGACCAAGCTTGACAAATTTTTTCTATTATTCATTGCATTTACAGTGCAACCAAAGGGCTAGGGCTTTAAGGTTTAGTACATGTTTTTATGTCTATGTGTACACTGTTCACATATGAAGAGAGCTACCAATGTATGGTGTGAGTGTCCTTCTGTGTATATGCATGTGTGTTTATGTGAGCTCAAAGTATCAGATTTGCTCATAGATGTCCTATCATGAAATCATTGGTAGCCTTAGAGGAATTATCACCTAACTAACCTTGAGGGACTTTCTTCTGACCCACATCATTGCGAAGACACACATATTAGCAAATTTTCCCTTGCTACTAACCATGCCTCCCCCCAAAAAAAACTTTACCCTGTTTTCAGGAGTACAGCCTGCCCTGGAGACAGTCTGGGCCATCTTACTGGGCATCTTACCTCGACAGATGGGTCGGTGGTCACTCCATGCTGCAAGGGTCTCGGTGACTCTTTGACAAGTGATGCCCTTGGCACCTTGGAGCACATAATTGTCCTCACAGGAGAACTGCACGTTTGCACCAACCCTAGACAGCACCAAGAAGAAGATAGTTCAAAATTACCAACAGAAGGAGGACACCAAGAGATGACCTAATGCTGTCACTGAACTCTAACAAGGTACCACACCCAGCAATCCACAGGAGACTGGTTTGTGTGTTGCTAGTTACAGCAAGTTTAGAGTAAGTTGCAGGTAGTCCAGGCTAGCCTTGAGCTTGCTACACAAATGAGAATAAGATTGAACTCTCTAAAGATTATGCTGAAAAGTCACCTTGTGAACCTTAAGGGTCACCTCAAAAAATAGAAGAAAGTAGAGGTGGTATTTAAAATATTTTTAAAGTTATTTATTTATTTATTTATTTATTTAGCTTGCATGGATGTTTCATCTGCATATACATTTGTATACAATGTACATGCCATAGCCCTAGAATTCAGAAGAAGGTGCTGTTTTACAGGTGTTTTGTGAGCTGCCATGTAGGTGCTCAGAACCGAACCTGGGTCCTCTGTAATAGCAACTTGTGCCCTTGATTGCCTGACCATTGCTGTAGCCTCCAAGGAAGGTTTATGGACTAAACAGGAATATACATATGAAAGAATTTTGGACTCTGAATTGTCTTATGTGACTAAATATTTTACAGAAGCAACGACAGAAAGAGTCCAAGAGAACATGTCTGTGAAGGACCTATATTCCTACCATCAATATTCACCATTCCCCTTAGAACATTCAGAGATATGCCTTACAGGAACAGAAGCATTTATTTTAGGGGACAGCAAGACATTCATCCTAGAATAAGATGAATGACTCTTTTGGCTCCAGAGATGAATGTAAAAGCAGGAAGGCTGGTTATTGGAACCAGTGACAGGGCATCGTCCGGGATGGCAGTTTGACAAGTGCATGGAGGCAAGTTGGAGGTAAGGTAGCATGTGTGGCAACCGTCACACTGAGGACATAGAATTCTTCCCTGCCTACCATCTGAATGGACAGCTGCAGTGCTTCACTATCCTACAGGTCAAAGGTTACAGGAAGCAATTCTACCCAGAGGGTACATGAGTAACTGCATGAATCTTTGGGAAAGAGATGACAGCCATCCATGTAGATCCATAAAGTCAATAATAAATAAAACATAAGGGAAGAAATAAGCATACTTCCTTTCCTGCTGATGGAGCAGAGACATCTCACAGGGGATATTGGAATTAGTGTTTCTCAAGCCTCAGGATAAATCAACTCACAACTGCTCAGTGGCACTCTTTCTGAAGATGTCAAAAAGTCATTAATTCTGAACCAACCCAACTGGCAAAATTCTCAGGTTAATGAACTAAGTGCTTTTCCATCGTGAAGGAAAATCTCAGCTTCATAAGAATTAGTATGCAAACCGGTACCTATTTAAGAGAATGTGAAGTACATGGAATTTCCAGTTTATTTGTCCAAAAAGCTGTCTTTATACCACATGCCAAGAACAACTGGACTTCTGTAATGCATATTTTGAAAAAAAAAAACGATAGATACGAAATATGAGCTTTTAAGATAAAATGTGTTGAAACCACACATAATTCTGTCTCGTAGCCAGTATGACTGTCTCCAAAGACCACTATAATTTATAGACATTCTCCCATAATCCCTAGTGATTAGACTTTATTTCAACATGTGAACTATAGTCACCAGATTACATAAATCTGTAATTTTAATTTAAATTTTGTCTTAAAACCAATTGCTATATAGCTGCTCCCTACCCACAGTTTATTTCCTATCTACCTGTCTTTACTCAAATTTCTAAATTTTCATTACTCCTTCTGAGTATTTACATTGAACATACACTAGGTCACACTCTAGGAATCAGATGTGAAGAATTAAATAAAATATAAAAAGTCCCAACCCCAAGGAGATAATGGAAGAAAATGACAATTGGTGAATAAACCTTAATAAAAATGAATGTGAAGAAACCAAACTGATAATGATTAGAATGGGGTAGCAGAGAGGGAACGGGACGGTCCGCTCCAATGGGAAAAAAGATCCGAAGGAGGGAAGAATCATAGAAAACAGGTGATTTGATGAAAGGAGGATAATGGAGCCAGAGGTTTAGGTGGGGACATGGATGGGTGTGTGGGAAGGAAGAAGGGGTGGAGGATAACTAACTAAAGTCAAAGATGTCTGGGAAAACCATATGGAAGCTTACTATTTTACAAGTTTCACACACACACACACACACACACACACACACACACACACACACCACTTATCATTTTTCATATAAAATAATTTAGCTTAGCATTATCCTCACAGGGGACTACGTTTCTGTCAGAATCCAGGTTGTTAAATAAAAAGCCCAGAGTTAGTGTGTATTACCTCTCCTCTAGTTATTGGATGGGAGTGTCCTGGAGAGCCCCTAAACCATACAGGCCAGTGCTGTTACTTACTCTGGGCTCTCCATAAGGATGTGGTGGTAATGATGGGTATGGTAACACACAACTTTAGTCCTAGCACTTGCGAGACAGAGCTTGGTTGATAGACTTCTGTGAGTTCCATGCCAGCCTGGTCTACACAGGGAGTTCCAAGTCTGCTAGAGTTACAAAGTGAGACATATTGCTTAAGATACCACAGACATTTGTTAAAGGACACAGAGAAATCAGGTGTATAATTATCGGGAGTTTTATCAACAGTGTTGGGCAGCTGTCAACACTGAACTACAAGCAATGGAATGGTAGGACATGCCACTGGAGATTCCATGGGTGCAAGAGGAGCACAAATGTCATGGAGGTGACTAAGCTCTGCTTGGATTTCAGAATGGCTTCACTGGAAGAAACACATACCTGGTACTGAAACTCTACCAAGGAACAAACAAAAGAAGAGGTTCCAGGCCCTGGAGGTGAACCAAATGCAATTACTTTGCAAAGTGGGCACAGTGTCAAAGTGCCCCATGCATTGCGTCTCTATTTGGAGAGCATTGCTCTCAGACCTCATCAGAGCAGTCACTCTGTGTAGTGGAAAGTAGGTAATGCAGAAACTCCCAACTGATCAGAGTCTAGAGAACAAGTTCCAATACTGTGCTTAGCCACAAATGGGACATCTATGTCAACTACCCCAAAGGTTGGGGACAACGGTGGAGGAGAGGGTGGAAACACTGTAAGATCTAGATATCAGGGAGGACAAGAACAAAACAGTGTCTTCTGGCCCTGATAGGACAGCACACTAATGAACTCATGGTCTGCATGGATGATGCCAGTGAACATTCCAGCACAGAGGGATGAAAAGTTCACAAGGCCGCACCCCTAACTTTGGACTTAAGGACAGTTGGCAGGCTCTAGTGGAGAGAGAGTTTGACCCATGGTAGGTCAATCGTGTACCCATGGACGTCTCCAAAACCCATTAATGTGTAGGCAACACAACTAGGCTTTGAAATTAGGAGAAGTAGAACAGTGAGTGAGTGGTTGAGTCAATCATTATAAAATATATTTAAAGAACCACAAAAAGATATTTAATGGTGTCGTAGCACTGCTGTAATAAGAAGAAAAGTGGTATTGGTCAGTGACGGTGCAGAAATAATGGAAGCCTTGTATATTATTTGGAGGAATATAAGTTAGTACAACCACTGTGGAAAATGACATGAACACTCTTCACATTTTTTTTTTTTTTTTTTTTTTTTTTTTTTTTTTTCTTAAAAAACTTTTATGTGCTCCAGTATCTCTACTGGCCAAATAGACAAAAGCAGTAGATTCAATATCAGAGTGATGTATGCATTTCCAGCTTTGGAAGTCATAAGCATGATACAGAACCAAGTGAAAGACAGCAGATCAATGCAGACAAGTGAAGTATGGTGTGTACCCAGGATGCCAACAGAGGGACCTCCTACTACTCACAACACCATGGATAAATCATGAGGTCCACTTTGATTAGGGATAGAAGGATACACTACATACCCTATTTATACTTGAGAAGTTATAGATTAGAAGTCACAGAGACACAGAGGAGGATCTGGTTATCATGGTCCAGAAGATGGTGACAGCTCCCAGAAATAAGGTCCATAGGACAGATAAGGCCAATTATGAGAAGCATGAGTGCTGGTGGTCTCATGTGTAGACAGTGAGTCGCATTAACACAAAACGCAGAACATATTACTCTTTTGAAAACTGCTGACACAGATTTCAAATATCATCATCAGGAATTATGGCCAGATGATGTCAGACATGATAGTTAGCTGGATTCTGGCACATGCAATGCTTATGTATTTTGAGATATATTGTATACCATAGAATATCCTATTTACATTAGTCAGTTTTGACCTCGTGACTGATCAGTCTCATTTGTGGCAGCATTGCAAATGTCTGTCCAAATTATGAGGCAATGTTGCCAGAGATGGCATCCAACAGCAAGGCCATGCTTGAGGAAGCTACTATTAGAAGTATTTGACAGCATACAAGTTGAGCCATGAATAAGGATCTTGGTACTTAGTGTAGACATGTGTATAAATATAAGAAAGAATGAAATATGACTCAGAGCCACCTGCATCTTAGGTTCCAAGTACTAATTAGTAATAGTTACATCTACAGAGCAAAAAAAAACACTCAAGTATTTTTCAGTGGAACTATTGTTAAGTATCTGTTCTAATTTCTAGTAATTGTGCTATTCTAATTATATAAAATTAAAAAGAAAGCTGTTAAGATGCCATCCTCAGACTGTCTACCTTCACTAGTGGGAGGCTGTGGCGGGCACAGTTATCCACAGACACCTTTCAGGCACGTGTTCAGGAACCCATTCCAGGCTTGAGTGCAGACTTTTCCCAGAACTGGCCATCCTCCTGTGGAGTCAGTCTTTCCCAGAAGGCCGTGCTTCACTGCTGTCACTATTTCCTTCCAAGACATTCAGGGAACCACACAAGACTTCACTAGTATTGTGAAATCTTTACAGGGCTTAGTCGAAATGGCCTCCATAGACACTGGAACAATTCTGACATTAAAGCATTAAATTTTTTAACAGTGGCCAGCCTTCTATCTGACTGCGGGTCAAAATGCAGCCCAAGGGGCGACCCTCAAGCAGAGCTGAAGCCAATTGTCTCAGTAATGGATCAAGATGGGGTGGAAAAGAAATATGGCCTGCCTTCTAATTTATTGACTTCAGCTTTGGTTTTGCCTTATCCTGGCTCACAAGTCAGTTTAGTTTAAAAGCCATGTGTGAGTCCTACTTCAAACACACAGCAAACCATGTTTTCATTGACTTATTATCACTATATTTGAGATAATGTATATTAGATATACCAGAGTGACTAATCTTGTTTTCATAGTTTTCTTTCACTATGATTCTAGAAAAATATCTAACTTTTTATGGGCAGAAATATATAGGACATTTAAAATAATTAGGTTTCATAATGAAGACAAGTATTGGAGAACGACAAAGTTGTAGATATGTGATGCACTGTTAATACGTAAAGGGCAAGTTTAAGTGGAGGGATGGAAGCCAGAGGATTTTGCTTTTCAAATAAAATACAATAGAGAAAAATAGTCTTTTCTTGCTTCAACATTCACTGCTCTAAAACCCGCATCCCTCAGCTTTCAACTGTAGGAACACTTCATTCATTGACATTTATTTAACTTTACCTACTGCTATGGTAAGAGCCTATTGAGGTGAAAGAGGTATGTTTGATCTAACAGAAGCTACTTCTAAATGGGGTGTTCCTGGAAAAATGATTATTTATGGACTTTTCAAAAACTGTTGGCTCAACTAATTGTGGGAAAAAATTCTGGAATGACTTAGGCATTACATTGGAATCCCAAACAGGATGGTGCTGATGTGACTGTGGGGCTCACCATTCTCACTGCCGAAGAGGGGATGCATGGAGCAGCTCACCCCTTCCTATAGCTCTAGGAACCATCCACAGAATCTGCAGAGGGAGCCCAATAGGTTTGTAATTCTACTTCAAGTTGGTTAATTAATTTTTAAAAGATTTATTTCATTTACATATAGTGCATGTGTGTGTGTGTGTGTGTGTGTGTGTGTGTGTACATGCCACACATGTACAGGTTTCTGAAATGTCCAGAAGACGACATCAGATTCTCCTGGATCTAGAGCAGCTGTTCTCAATCTTCTTAATGCTACAGCCCTTTAATACCGTTATTCATGTTGTGGTTTCTCCAAACCATGAAATTAATTTTGTTGCTACTTCATAACTCTAATTCTGCTACTGTTATGAATCATAATGTAAATACCTGATGTGCATAATATCTAATATGCTACCACTATGAAAGGATCATTCAACCCCTACACATTAAGAAACACTGATCTGGAGTTTCAGGCAGTAATTTACAGAGGAAGCCAACTGACATGGTGCTAGAAACCAAACTCTAGCCCCTCTGCAAGAGTATTTTTGACCACTGAGCCATCTTTTCAGCCCCAATTTTTATCGTTGTTACATACTTAGTGTCTTAGTTAGAGTTTCCATTGCTGTGAAGAGACACCATGACCACTGGCAACTCAAAGGACAACACTTAATTGGGGATGGCTTACAGTTTCAGAGGTTTAGTCAACTATCATCATGATGGGAAGCATGGCAGCATCCAGGCAGAGATGGTGCTGGAGAAGGAACTGAGAGTTCTATATCCTGATTTGAAAGAAGCCATTAGACTGTCACCCAGGCAAACAAGAGGAGGCTCTGGATCACTTCGGCATATATATAAAACCTCAAAGGCCCCCCTCTACAGCGACACACTTCTTCTAACAAGGACACATCTCCTCCAATAAGGCCACACCTTCTAATAGTGCCACTTCCCATGTGTCAAGAATATTCAAACCACCACATTTAGCAGTAATAAATTAGAGATGCTATGTGGTATTTCAGTTAATGTTGACAATGTACCACTATCAGATGAGAAAGACAGTGGCACATCCATCTGTCACTGCAGGCATTGCCCATCTCTTTAGATTGGAAATGTTTAAAATCCTCTCCTAGCTGTTCTAAAATTCAATTAACTGTTGTCAACAAAAGTTATGCTACTGTGCCTTAGGGCATGACAAGTTATCCCTCCTGTTTAGAAATATCCCCATGACTGTTAGCTAACCCATCTCCCCAAGCTGATGATTCTGTAAGATGACAGAGAGAGATAGATAATAGATGCAGGAAGGTTGATTATCGATTGACAGGTAGAGATTAATACATTTATGATAGTGATGGTAATAACTAGATACAGATAAATACAATATAGAAAGATGAAAGAAAGGAACCATAGATAAATGATAGAATACAGAGATAGATGACAGACAGACGATAGATAGATGATAATAAATGATGCATGATAGATAAATAAAAGATACACCAAGCCAGGAGTGGTGGAGCACGCCTTTAATCCCAGCACTCGGGAGGCAGAGGCAGGCAGATTTCTGAGTTTGAGGCCAGCCTGGTCTACAAAGTGAGTTCCAGGACAGCCAGCGCTACACAGAGAAACCCTGTCTCAAAAAAAAAAAAAAAAAAGATACACCAATAACTAATAGATAGATAGATAGATAGATAGATAGATAGATAGATAGATATAAATGAAAGGAAAAATATTTATGATATATGAGTATAGGATAGTAGATGACAGATGATTGATATAAGATATGCAGATGATGATAATGATAAATGATATACAGATAAGATAGATAATAAATAGATAAATGAAAGATAGATGATATACTGATACATAAATGATAGCAGACATAGACACCACACTATGTCCAAATAGCCCAGTCTGAATACCATACTGAGCTGTGACTGGCACTGGTGAAGGCCACTTCAGCACACATCCCTCCCTCCTGCTCAGCACAGAGAATAAAAACTTTTGAGACAGCCTTGTCTTCATTGCTGAACTTAAGCCAGGACTTGTCACATCTTTCATAGTGAAATTGAACCAGGGAACACAGGACCAGAGCTTAGGTAGTCATTTCCCAAGAGATAGAGAGAAGTTGTGCTTCACTTGAAATATTTTCACAAGGTGAAGTTAGGGGGTGTGTGAACACTGAAGAATGTTCATGAGTGTGCAGATATGTCATGAGTATGTATATAACAAATCTACCATGCACATATATGTATACAAGTGTAGAGTATGCATGGGTATGTCCCACAAACAAGCTTGCATGTATGTACACAAGAGTACATCTACCATGCATGTATATGTACATATGAGTGTGTCCTACACAAGAGTTCATCAATCTAGCATGAGCACAGATATACATGATTACATGGGGGTGCACGTCTGTACACAAGGTTGCATGAGCCCAATGTGAATGTGTGTAAACATGGCTGCAAAAATTATAGATGTGTTTACTCGCACACATGAATAAGAAGGGAACAGGCCAGTTATAAGGGGAGTAGGGAAGCCTGAGGGGAGTGGGTTGAAGCTATAAATGGGGTGAAGGCTTCAGAATCTCTGAGCCTTGTGCATCCATGATCCCCGGACCCCTAATTACCCATGTGTTTGAGGATCTAGGATACTAAAACACTGTCCCACATCTCTGGTAAGGCCTGGGGAATCCTGTGTCTGACTGCAAGGTGTCTCTGGAGTGGAAACAGCAATTCATAGATGACAAAAGAAGGCAGAGCCCTGTGGGCCTTGCTAGACATCTTGCTTCACTCCCATGCCTGTGGCTCCTAACATTGTCCAGCTGACTGGGAAGCCCCAAATCTGGGGCTAACAAGATGGCTCAAATGGTAAACATAATGGTTACTAAGCCTGTTTATCTGAGTTTGATTCTCAAAAACTACTCCTATCATAAATATGCTACCAGAACGCACACACACACACACACACACACACACACACACACACACACACACACTGACTGTAATACAAGTACATTTTAAAAAGAAGCCACAGACATGGAAAGCATTATGTCTCTGTGAGGCTAGAGGTGAGCAGGTAAGAGGCAGAGGGAAGACAGGGGAATGTAAAGGGTACAGACAGGAGGCATCTAAAAGCCAATCCCCAGTTGAGCACATGCTTTTTTCTAGATGCAGCATTTAACATCTCGTGGAGAATTCAAAAGTTGAATTAATGAGCAGTTGATGACCTCCATTTTTAATCCTCAAGAGTGAGCAACATGTGGATCCTTAAAATATCAACTGAGATCATTGACTTCTGCACTACTGAGAACATGTTCCTAAAATTCAGCTTTCTGCTGCTTCCTGGTTTGTCGCAGTGCCTTCAGCTTGCCTGGTTTCCCTCTGCTTTTGCCATCTTCATTTATCCCCATCACCACCGCTCCCATTTATTCCATAATCTTCCCCTTTCCACCACACATTCTTTTAATCATTAAAACTGTTTTCCTTTTACAAGTAAAATGATCTATCAGTTAAAGGTGTTAAAAACTTTTCTGAAACCCAGATAAGGACAATATTGAAGGTGATCTTTGAGAAAAAAGAGAAATGACATTTGATGCAAGAAAAGAATGAGGGAGGAAAGCCTGTCAGGGACATGTCAATCATTCCACATTTTCAGAGCATTTGAGTTGCTCTTCATCCTACACAGAAGGTCCCCAGTGCTCTTTCAGAGCCTGGCACATGGCAGATATGAGAAGAATTCATGAGACATGAGGACTCCATGAAGACAGCTCCAGTATGTACCTATGTTCCTACTGATAAGTCAAAGTGAGAAAGCATGGAGCCCAGGTGATTCCCATGTCCTGGCCTTCCTTACCCTTACTTCTACTGGGCAAAGACATTCATTCACTGGCCAGCTCTGCACTGGGCTGGAATCCCCGAGGACAACATGCTGAGTTTCTGGGATACAAGATCCTTCATTTTACTAGCTATGGGGCTACATTCCTCATCAGCACTAATCACTATGTGAAAGAGAAGATAGGCAATCACCTTTAACTGCCTATGGGGTTGGGACCGATAGGCTTGCACTCATTTTCTGTTCTCAATCATTAACAAAGTGTAGGTGTGTCATATTTCAATGTCTAACACAGTGAGCCTGGTATCACAGCCTGGGTTAATTAGGATGTTACATGTCACCAAGTTGTGTAGCTGTAAGTACCCAACAGCCAGGCCGATAACCTGAGTGTTCAGCCCCGTGGACATGCCCTGCCTCCCTTCTCTACTCCTCTCAACCTGAGACTCCAAACTCAGTTCACTTACTGTTCTATGATAGGTTTAGACCGAAAATGATAAACTCAAACACAGGAGTATGAAGAGGCAAGAGGATGGGAGAGAGAGCCACTGGCCTTAGCAGGAATAATTCACCCTAATGCCTTCCAAGTCCCAAACCCATTCACTGAGTTCTGTTTCCACAGTGGACCCCTGAGGTGTTCAAAAGCTATTTTGTTTGGGAGAGGAACCTTGCACCCCCATCTTGTGGCAACTCTATTTAGTGATCATTCGCATCATATCAAAATACACCAATGTCTGCTGCCTCAGGATTCCCCAGCATGTGAGTCCTACCACTCAAGAAGGAACCAGATATGTACACACATGGAAGCTCTCCAGTAGCTGAAGGACACCTCCTTGATATATGAGAAGGAGGAGGGTGTCTCCAAGACCATTCCAAGCAAATTGGCCATACACTGGGAAGGCTAGCTCAGCATTCCAGAAAATACCATCATCTCAAAGACAAATGTGTGTGACTGCAGATATCAGAATGCCTTTTATGAGTCTTGTGATTTCTTCACATAAGTCATTTCTGGGTCATTTTTTTTCTTATACAGTGATGGCTTCTACACTCATCTCCTCAAGCTGCCAAAGCAATTTGGCAGCACTAAACACACATCTGAGAGTAGATGGCTCTCTCCAGCCTGAGGGCAGAAAGGAAACACATATTTCATGTGACTTTTAGGTACTGTAGGCTAACAGTCCTGAAAGACCCTACAGCGATGCAAATGGAGCATTGCAAAAGTTCATCGAGCTGTAATGCTGTGGAAAAGGTTTCTCCAAGTGAGCAGTGACTTCCAACTCGTAACTAGCTCTCAGAAATGGCACATTGAAAAAAAAATCTATAAATTTTCCTATGGGGAAATTTAATGTGAATCTTCTCAATCTAAGTTCATGGGATCCTGGTGTTTATCAAACAAGATGTCTTTGTCCTGAAAAGGGGAAAGTGAAATTCTTGTATTCAGAATTCTTCGAAAGGCAGAAGTCATTTCCGGGTACTTTTGGAAGAAGCATGAAGCCAGAGGGTGTATGTGGGTAAGGCAGGTCCCAGAAAGAATTAGAACCAGGGAAGAAACTTGGTTACCTTGAGGGCTGAGTGTTCACATAAGCCCCTTGACTCTCCCACAGTGACTTTTCCCAAGGCCAGAGGCAGAAGCTTCCTGCAGAGTTCCTTGCAGGAAAATATCTAATACAAGATGTGTCATCCTCTACAGCACATCTCCATGGGGGAGTGGGGTAAAGAGGCCAAGGGTTAGGGATCAAATATTCTCAGGGGTCTTAGTCAGAGGCTGAGAGTTGGTAAGGATAAAACAGAGTCCCTGCACAGCCAAATCTCAGAGATCTCAGAGAAGCACCTGCATTGTAACCCAGATAGACTAAGTGTCCTCTCTGCCATAGACACTTCATGAGTGGCAGAAACCCACCATGCCTTGGAAGGCACAGAGGAGGTGAGACATGTTGTGATGGTTTGACTGAAAATGGTTGTCATAGGTCCAGAGCGAGTGGCACTATTAGGAGATATGGTCTTAGAGTATATATGGCACATAGCGTTGTTGGAGGAAGTGTCATTAGGGGTGGCTTTTAGGTTTGAGAAGCCCAAGCAAAGCCTAGTGGCTCATATTCTTTTCCTACTGTCTGCCTATCCAGTCATAGAACTCCCAGCTCCTTCTCCAGCACTCTGCCTGCATGTCATCATGCTTCATGCCATGATGATATGGCCAAAACCTATGAACCATAAGCCAGCCCTATTAAATGTTTTCCTTTAAAAGATGCTGTGGTCATGGAGTCTCTTAAGAGCAATAGAAACAGTAACTGAGACACAAGCTGATGAACCCTCTGCTGGGGTAGGTGTCCAATGAAGACTCTATCCTCCCTTGGCATGGAACTCGCCTTCTTACTTCTCAGCTTGGAAAACCCAGACACATAAGTGCATCTGCTCCAGAAATCAGTGCCTGGATCCAAGTTTGTTTTTGCCCTAGAATTCATCTCTTCAGTGTGTGATTGATCAGCAAATGGCCCTATGTGTACAAAGACTTTCTGGTAAATATTTTCTCCTTAGCGTCTACCTACACAGTGCAAAACCTTCCAATATTTTGATTTATCTTACACTTTGCTTTACTTATAACTGAATAACTCCCAAGGTAGACATAAGAAGGAAGGGAGCCAAAAGGATAGAGAAGAGAACACAGTCATTGTATGGAATATACAGCATATCTTCACACACATATAAACACAGAGCTAGGAGAGCCATTCATAAATTTAGAAGCCAGTATAAAAGATGCATCATTGGTGGCAGAGTGGTCAGAATATGGCTTATGATAGCTAACAGAGGTACCCTGGGCTCAGTTTACAAGCATATTTCGAGTAGCCCATGTGTTATGTTCGTTCCTTAAATATCATCGTGTTACTATGAACTTGTGGCTCCAAATCTACTCACTGGAGCTTAAAGCCCACAAAAATGAGAAGCCCAGAGAAAATACCATGCAACATAACAGAACCATTTTCCTGAAATACATTCTAGATTTGGCTACTCAGTCTGGCCTCTGGATTCAAAATCAGGTAGAAAAGAAATCGTTGTTCACTGGGATTTGAGAGGTCAGTGTGGAAGGTCCTTATTCAATAGGCATTGGTACCATACATATTGAGTTGACAATACTGTACACAGTAGACAAGAGACTGACAATCACATTTAGGCCCAGTGCTACACCTGGCTGCAGAGAGATTGATCTGGGCACAGCATGTGGCATGTCTTCTGCCTGTTAGCCCCTTGTTTATTCCCATTTCTACAAGTTCCTCACTGGAGTTAGAATGTATCAAACTGCCTTGCACTGAGATTTAGAAAATCCCACATACAGTTGCTGTCTCTGCTCAGATGCTTATGTTGCAATGCAAGCCCAAGCTCTTATTGTTCTGTAGGGTAGCTTGGGTGATCGGGAGCTGTGAAGAGAAATACAAACTGGTTTCTTCATAAGCTTATATCCTCAACTGTACTCTGGAGTCATGTTGCCAAGAAAGAGGAATCCTCAGTAGATTTCTTCAGCTCTGAGGGCACTGTGGTGCCTTGCATCTCTCTTCACTCTTTATCACCTACTGTATATCAATCCAACAGTATAACATCTTCCTATGGTAACCTCTTTTCCAGTTTATATTAACTGTACATCATTCTTAAAAAAACAGTATCTTAAGTAAACTGATATATTTAACTAAGAAGGCTAAGCCAATCTGAGAAGAGGGGCATGGTAGTTAAAAGTGGCCACAGGCAAGTTGGGTCTGTGGTTGTTACAGTCTGACTCTAGGGATGGGGGCATAGATGCTGATCCTTAATGTCACCTGGGAGAAGGGCTTTTTGGCTTCTACACACCTCTATCCTCTGCCATGCATTTTCCAGGGCTCTATTCTTCACTTCCCATCTTCAAGACAAGTCATCATCATCACTTGTGACATTAAAACAGAATGCAAGGCCAGAAAAATCACTCAGCTTCTGGACCTGCCCTCTCTTTGCTGCACCCCTCCCCCCTCTGTCCACCTTTGGTATCCCTTAGGCCCCAGCTACACAGTGCCCTGGACTATTTCTTCCAAACTCTTCAAAACAGCATCTCCTACATAATGGTCCTTTCCCTATTCTTTGCTGTTTCTTCCTTATTCTCCAAGGTTGATGAGGTAGTTAAGGACTCAGCTCACTTCTCTGGAGGAATTATGGAAGTGTCTGTGGAAGAAGAACACTTTTACTCTGAGACCTCTTCCCAGATATGACACACTGTGATAACTTGCCTTTTCTCATTTTCTTTTCCTCAGATAATAAAAATATAAAGTAAATAAGTGTGACAAAGGCTGTCCATCTTTGATCATACATGTGTGTATGTCTTTGAGTTATATTTACAAATCTTGACATTCCGGGGGTTGTGGTAGCTCTAACTACATCTCCCATGGTGCTGTGGTGAGCACAATCCAGCAAACGCGCATTTTTTTCCCCTTCTCAAGTTCTCTCCTCTGCATTGTGGGCCACCTGGAACCCACAAAGCAAGCAAAACCTTAGTGGACACCACCACAGGAAGAGCTGGAGTCCTCCCCCTTAACATCACTGCTTCCGACTGGCCCACCAGCATGTCCCTGTCTTCCATACACTCTATTGCTTTGGCTTTTTCATGTGACTAAGGTAGGGTACCACTTTCCTTTTGTCTGGCTAGGCATTAGTATTTTCCACAGGCATCAAAGCTGTAAATCCTTCTCCCATCTACATTGTTGTCTGTCCCAGGAGAATGATGGCTTCTTTCTTTTTAACTTTCATTAAAATCTGTCCAGGACTAGGTGGCACAGTGACAGTTCACGAAGACAGCTCCTATTCAACAGCGCATAGGTCCCTAGGCATGAGGGCTAGTTTCCAGAAGATACCAATATTAATCCAAGACAGAGTGACTTGACATTGTGAGGGCATGAATAATCAGGTATTAGATAAGAAGGCACCATCCCTGTTCATCATGGAATACGTGGTTAATTCCAAGTTCTTGCTAACCACTTACCAAAAATCCAATATAGAATTCAGGTTGTGAATCACACACACACACACACACACACACACACACA
>NC_034608.1:34599464-34609096 GCF_900095145.1 Mus pahari
GAGAGAGAGAGAGAGAGAGAGAGAGAGAGAGAGAGAGAGAGAGAGAGAGAGAGATCAGTGTAGCCTTCTCTACAAATCTGCCACATCAGCAGTTTCCTACCTGCCATTCTCTTTCTCCCCTGCCTCCTCCTCACCTGTCGATAGGAAGCCTCTATAGCACCCTTAGTACAATTCAGGAAATCAGGCTACAAAAACACATAATGCAGCTCAAGAGTGACTTGGGCCCATTTACCTGCTATGGGTCTTTGTTTAATATAATAGATACCTAGCCCACTCCCCTCTCTCTCCCTTCCCTTCTCCCCACCTCCTCTTGCTCACCATATATATTGAATGGTGGTGTAACAGTCCAAGCATTTATAGGGAAAAATCAACTCCCCTTCTGGGTATCCTGGAAGCTGACATCTTATGCTTCCTCTGTCCCCCAAGAGAGTTGGCATTCCTGAATAACATCGTGCAAGTTTTATAGACTCTAATTCCTATATAGCACATGAATGAACATCTAGGAGTTTGACCTCATCTGAAAAAGAGACTCCATAATTTCTACCTCACTTCATTCCTTTACATGAATAAGCAAGAAACAGACAGAGCCTACTGTGCACTCCCACTGAGGTTGTTCCCAGACCGCGGTTTCTAGTGATGATGATAGAATCGAATTACTAGTTCATTAGCAGTCCTTTTCATTTCAAAGCTAACAGATTAATTCGTGCTTAAAAGATGGTCTATACTCCTATACACCCATATACACAAAAATCACGCACTTTTACAAATACTGAAAGGTAGAGAAGATGTGAGAATCTCCTAACCCTTAAGTAAGTTGAGCAGCCGTTGACAGCTATATTATACCTGAAACACTCTCAACACTGCCCTTTGTTAGAGATACAGAAAGGTTCCCCAGGGCAAAGGGGACAACATGGTACCTCTCCAAGCAGTCTGTAGAGTTGTACTGTCATTCTTCAGAGGAGCAATAATCTTTGGCAAATGCTTTTCCTAGGCTTGTTTAGTTTCTTAGCAACCACAAGTTTCCAGAAAGCTATACACTTGCCTCCTAGGGAGGCCACAGAAACATGTTGTGTCCTTCAATTACTTTCTAATCCTGAAGACATTTCAAAACATGGAAGCGGCATTTTTGTATCAAACTCAAAAGCAGACTTTAAGGTCTGTGGAAGACTATGTCAGCTTGCTTCTATTTGCACAGAGAGTGATGAGCCAGGCCCCACATCTCGCTCTTCCGTGTTCCCATGAGTTAACTGAACAACAATGAAACCATTTGCTGACACAGACACTGGCTAGGGAAACAATACAATGCTTGGCTTTTGAACAATAAGGACAGAGGTTTTCTTCGGAGTCCTATTTCCAGACTCTGAATGAAAATGGATGAGAAATGAGTAGAGCAGAGCCCAGTCCAGAAGTAAAACATTCCAGGGCTTCCTGGATTTATAAGCTTTAAGTTTTGTCTTAATTTTAGTCTGTAAAATAGTTTCTTTTACTAGTAAGTTGATTGCTTTAATTGATAAAGGTAATGCAAAAAGAGGCCGGACTATTGATGCCTCTTAATGACAACACAGCAGCATTGTTACCTTCTTGTTATTAAGATGAACAATGGCATCTGAATGTAGTCGCGGCATCATAGATACAGAGTCATCTATGGGTATCCTCACAGTAGCTTTCCCATACAGAACAATGATGGTTTTGAGAAATTACCCATGGATGAACAGCTGCATCCTTTAACAACATTTATTACTCCCTTACCATGTGTAACTATGTATCCCACTAAAAGTGAAATTGAATGATTTAATAAGTAATCACCAAATGTTCCCTGTGTGGACCCCATGCTGGGTTCCACACTGAGAAAGTGAGGATGAGCCAGGAAGCTCTCCCATTTATGGAGGTTACCCCTTGTTAGGGGAGAAAACATGCACCATGCTCCTTAAAGTTGTAAACAAAGCATATATATATGCCTCTCCAGGATTTACTCCATGAATGGAGAGTATAATGTCACATAGGCACCTTCGACAATCAAACATTAAGACCACAGGGACTTTGGCTCACCACATAGGTACATTTCTCTCATCCCCCACAGCTTAGAAATAACTCTGAGATAGATTTAGTGGGGAATCAGTGCTCACTTAAAGATCACTGGACTCATCCATTGGCTGATAGACTATGGGTTCCTTAAAGAGATTTAATGGGAAAAGATCCCCATGGCAACCCTGCATTTATTCTGGACAGCACCACTAATATACAGCATGGAAAGGAAGATGGCCTTCTAGGGACACAGAAGTGAGTGAGCAACATCTCATGGAGAACGGAGCAAATGTTTCTCCTTCTCACTGGTCATGGCAGTTTTCCTTTATGTGCCTCAGTTATGTGCCTCTCCTTCTATCTGATGGCATCGGATGCCTTCTGCTATCAGCAACTTCATAAAGAACAGTTACAAAATAAAGTGAAGAATCAACATTGTACTGTGAGAGTAAACATAGAGCTTTATATAAAGGAACAAAAATCATTAGCACAGCGCTACTATGTTCCCATCAGTTGTAAATAAAAAGTTTCACCATTGGGTCACAGCTTTACTCTGTCACTCTCCAAACTTCTTTTCTCATGTAGGTTTTTTTTTTCTCTAACAGTCCTTAATCCTTTCCCTGACCAGCAGTGGCTAACTTAATTGGCTTAACACAGTACTAATGAGGCTGTGATCACATATCCCTAGGGACAGCCTTGTTAGCTTCAGTTTAATCCAATTCAATGGAAAATAAAAGTGTCTACCATGACTTGGGCACAGCAATAAAAGATAAAATCAATAAGGCCTGTCCCTTTCCCTTTGGGACCTCATGATTTAACAAGACAATAAGAACAGAACCCACATAAATGTCATAGGCATGGAGCAGCAGGGGAGGCTGGCAAAGCAGGCTGCAGAGAGCGTGGGTGTGAGGACTTTGAGACAGGGAGGACCTAACTGAGTAGGGAAGGGAGGACGGGGGCCTATACAAAGATGTGTTGCATTTTTCAAACAGAGACGCCATCCTAGGAAAAGCACAGTGATATTTTCCAATTCTGTTACTCAAAACACTTTGTCTCTGCATGTGTTGGCTCCATTCTGCACGTGGCAAGAGTCATCCATACAGGAGGCTTTGAGCAGAGCTATGCTACATAAACATGGGACTCTGAAATTAAAGCAGGGAAATGAAACTAGAGAAAGAATGCTGGCTATTCTGTACTATGAACTCAGAAGTTTGGTTCCAGGAATCACAGACTGGTGTCCAGAGGAGTTCCCTCAATGAAACACAGTGGAGGACGATGGGTACAGTCACTGAAACTGCTGACACATTCAGGAAGTTTTCTTCATTTATTATCACCTCTGATATCCATGATATTGTCTAAAATTTAGATTAGGGACAATATACACAATGAACCTTCCCCATTGCGCATGGGGACAGGAAGCACTGGTTCAAGTGGCTGTCACAAGAGTGTGTGCTTTCAGTACCTACACTATCCAGTAATGACTGTGTTTGTTGGTTGGGACACTAGCCTGAAAGTAGAACCTTCTCCCTGTCTAGATGCTTCATGAAATTGCACCATGTGGGACCCAGAGATCAAGACCACTATGAAAAAGAAAATGTAGTCATTATAGTCATTCTTGTTAGAAAAAACCAACCTCAGCAAAGCCTTGCCTTCGGTAAGATCCAACTTCAAGTCCTAGATAGGATATAACCTTGCCACAGCAATACTTCAAGTTTAAAGATTCTACTTGTAAGGGATGGGATATACCTAAGAGGTGGAGCACTTGCCTTGTTTGAGACCCAAGGTATTGCTCAATCTCTGTTATAGCTGAAAAAGAAGAAAAAGAAAACCATGCACAGAAAGAGAGTATGGTAACAGACACATATAATCTCAGCACTTGGAAGACTGAGGCAGGAGAATAAATACAAGTTCAAGGCCAACCTGGTCTTTGCACTGAGACATCATCTCAAAAGCCAAATATCAAAAACCAGGGTCTACCCTGTTGAATGCAAGTTAACTTGATTTACTCCAAAAGAATCTATTCACTGAGTTAGCATAGGTAGCTCATACACATCCCAGCACTCCAGAGGCCAAGGTAGGAGAGTTGTGAGTTTGAGGCCAGTTTGGGCTTGACATCAAGACCTAGCTAGTCTCAAAGCTAAAAATCAAACAAATAAAGTAGAAACAAACAACAAACAATGGTATTCAGGTGCCAAGGATGTGGCTGTGACAAGCTGTTTGCCTAGCAGAGTTCTAAGTTCTATCCCAGCACTGGGGAAAGAGTGGAGAGGGCTGGTGGTTGGGGACAGTGAAGTTGGTCGAATGTTTGCTTAGATGGCATGAGGTCCTGGGTCCAGTTCCTACCACTGAAAAGAAAATCTCTTTAAAAAGTAAGGATAATTGTACTTCTGGACATTGAAGAGTTAAATTCTCCTGAGGATGAGATCTAGACAGACAGTAGAGATCAGAATCCCTCCCTAACACAGCATCTTCCTTTCCACTTTGGTACCCAAGTTTCCATCAATCTTACCCATATTTCCTCAGTTTTAATGAATACACTTTGTCATTTAGACAGTGGTCAATGGTAACAAATACTTTGGAAACTGTCCTCCCACAAACATAATTCAAATAGGAAAGCTTTGTGTTTGGCTCCATTAGCTCTGAATAATTTATTGATAATACTGGGATTAATATTTAGATTGCCTTAAGAAAAATACAAAGATTTCCAAAGAAACAATAATAACTCAAACAAAACTAGATGACAGATATTTTACCAACTTAATAAAATGAGCCCTCTTCAGAGAGAAAGCAGTCCCAAATTACATATAATTAGAGTGACTGCTATAATTAAGTCCAGCTCATCTTGACCACATCAGACATTTATCTGGATTATATAATAGTCATTAGTATTGATTATAAGAATTTAGAAAGAACTGAACTGATTTCCACTAAAGGCAGTACTAAAATTGTGAGAAAAAAAAGGAAAAGTTCCCTCTCTCTGTTGTAGACATCAGCAGAGTAGTCAACCTGCAGACTAGCTGCCTTCTTGCATAACTTCATCCAAGACTTAAGCATCCTTACAGGGCAGGATGCATCAGGCTGTGTGTGAACACATCTGAGCTCTATAGTCCCATGGAAAATAGAGAGCAAGTATCATCAATAAAAACAGGTCGTGTGCCTCAGATGCCACTGGTCACTGTACAATGACAACTACCAATACAGATGACCTTCAATTCAGTCCTACCCAACTTTACTTACAATTGAGCCATACCTCTGAATAGCATCTTTTTACCCGTGAGCTGCAGAGACAATGTTTGTGTGCCTAGGCATCTCTTTTCATGGTATGACCCACAGATCCATGAATAAAGACCCTTTCAGAGGATCTGTAAAAATCAAAGTTCTTGTAAATCAACATAAAGACGTAGCAGGAACTTTCCATTGTTTCCATTGTGTTTCCAGATGGTGAATGCAGTGTGCAAGCAAAAACAGTGTGCCTCACAGAAAAGCCCAGAGACACCTAAGAAAGTTCCCTGTAAAGCAAGAATGGTTTTGGATTTTTGGATATATCTTATAAATCTACAGTGCCTCTCAAGTGTGGATTGGAATGTCAGGGGTGTACGTTACAAGGACAAAGGGCATGTATGATTGCCATCTGAGCCAACTAGCTGGTTGTCTCTCCACTGAGTACCTATTTCTCTAGATGACTGACAAACTTTGATTGATAGGATTGTACTTTCTATCAGAAATTTTCATTAGAATGTATCTTTAACTTCAAAGAAAACATTATACTTTTGTTGTCAATGATGAAATAAAGATGTCTAACAAAAATTGAGAAATTCTGAGGCCCTATTTATCAGTATGGGTTTGACAGATTCCCTGTGCTTAAAGAGGTTTCTAACGAGACACTTTAGTATTAATGAGTATGATTTTGGAGTGGAAAATGCTACTGAAAACTGGAACTGGGGGAAGAGGTGGTGGGTGGTACAACACTATGTGGGAATGCACAAGCCTCTATTTTATTCTTAGCACTGGAAACCAAATGTTTTTATAGAAAAAAGAAAACCATACATTCTTTTCAAAGTAACTTGAAAGGAATGCTTAATTGGGATGAAAATAGTCTTAACAATAAAGTAGTATCAATAAATTGACAACTGTATGTGTCTGAGTGTTCTGCCTGCACGCACAGCACCAGAGGAAAAGATATACACATTATACAAGTCAGCATAAAGAATGGTGACATAAAAGGCTGAGGAAGAATGACCTTAGACCACTGACCTACTCCACTCTAGAAATGAGACAAAAGAACAACAGACAAAGCCCATGGTTCAAATGGTGAATGTGGGTCAAGGAAATGAAAAGAACCCGTGAACTAATGGTGACCAAATCTATGAAACTGAAGTTTAAAAAAAAAATGCAAAGAAAACTCGGCAAAAGCAGCATTATTGTCATTTCTAGAGAATCAATAACACCGGGCATCAGATCAATAAATCAAAAGAGAAAATGTGAATGTAAGGAATATGAGCTGAGACATGACTATTGATTTAAAAGACTCAGAAACTGAATTAACCCAGATATCCATGCCTTGAAAAATGGGTGGTAGAAATGTGGTACAGGAGCAGGAAAGATGGCTCAGTTGTTAAGAGCACTAGCTGCTCTCGAATACATCATGGGTTAAGTTCCCAGCACTTATATGGTAAGATACTACCACTTGTAACTCCAGTTCCAGGGGATCTGACACACTCTGATTTCTGAAGGCTGCTGACATAACATGCTACAAATACATACATGTGAGCAAAATGTTCATACATATAAAATAAAGTAAACAAGTCTCATATTTTAAAGACGGTATAGACACACAGTGGAGTTTTATGTAGCCATAAAGAACAGAATTATGAAATCTGCTATTATGAAAGATGGATGTCACTGGATATGATTATATTAAGCAAAATAACTCAGACTCAGAATGAAAGAGACTGTGTGCTGTCTCTTATGTGTGTGTGTGTGTGTGTGTGTGTGTGTGTGTGTGTGTGTGTGTGTGTGTGTGTATTCGTAAAACTAGAAAGGAGACAACAAAGAGGGAAAAAGAGGTCATCAGGAATAACAGTGGCACGTGTAACAGGAAAACAAAAAAACAAATTCCTGTGGGACAGAGGACACAGAAAGGTGTTAGAGAACAGATGCAAGCAGAGACAGGAGATGCAGCATAAAAGAGATTCTAGTTTAAAATTCCATAATAAAACCTAAAATGCTATATGCTACCTTAAAATCAAAAATCATTCCTTATAGAAATGCTAACTAGATACATTTTAAAAACTCAAAATAACAGTGTAGAAAGTACTATGAAAAGTTTTATGTTGGCAAGCTTGCCAACTTGAGTGAAAATTTAAATCCTCCATAAGATAAAAATGATAAACAGGTAATGAAAGAAGATGTAAACTTGAAGAAGATGGTGAGTCACTGGCTGAAAGCATTTCCTGAGCAAAGCCCTTTTCTGGTGGCTTCATCAGTGAATTCCCTAAGCATTTCAGGTGACATCATTGTCAATTATGTATGGACAAACTGTTTTAGAATATTACAGAGGAAAGATTTCCCATATAATTTTATAAGATAAACATGACTGTTACCGTGCAACTGTACAAAGTCCATATAGGATGATACAACATGAAACTGTGTGTAAGACACATGTGAACTTCTACAAAGTGAAAACTAATAGAACAGAAGCAGGGCTATAGTATGTCCTGCGGTGACATACTATAATAGTATGTCCAGGCAGATGCTTGCCTGGCATGCAGAGACCTTCTCTCATTCTCTAACACCAGAAAAGGACAGGATGTTGTCCTTTTGGAATTTCAAAGTTGGACCATGTTTTATGTTGTGATATTAGCTGCCTAACATGAGGCAGTGAGAAGCATCTGGCCATATTAATGTCATCACTAAAACTGGAATTGATACATTGGAAATCTATCAACACAAACTATTAACAATTTAAGCACGTAAGCTGAAATCAACTTTGTAGATTTAGAAAATAGATTTCAGAAATCTTGTATCCATTTGTGTTCAATCCAAACAAGTACAAAACAGACCACTACATCCTCAACCCAATAAAGGTCACTATGAAAAACTTATAGCTGATATCACACTCGTGAACAACATCATTCCTTCTTCCTCATCTTGGGAATAAAGAAGCCATAGATAGCACTTGTTCCCACCCAATCTTGTAATAAGGTTCCAGACTGCCTGTTAAGGTAAGGCAAAGAAATCCACCATTAGAAATCAAAAGTTACATATTTTCTCCTTGAAGAATTGCCTAGCAATAAAGTCTCATGAAACCTCAAAATAAAATCAAAACACTCTTTTCTTTCCAGCCAATTCCAAGGGGTTATAGTCTTGGCTGTTGCATGTTTGGAGAACCCAGAAACTCAGAGAAACTGAGACAATAACAGAGAAGACCGTAGACATCTTCAGAAGCAGATTAAATCTGCTTTTCACTGCCTCATGGTAGGCAGTTAATATCACAACATAAAACATGGTCCAACTTTGAAATTCCAGCACATTTAAAGTTCTATGTCTTTTAAAAAATCTAACATCTCTTAATTATGACCCTTCTCCTTTTGCATACACATATATACTTATATACATAGTTTCTTTGTATAAGAGAGAAGAACAAGACACAGTTACAATCTGATCAAACAAAAGCAAATCCTACAGCCTAAAGTGTGCAACATGAAGCATCTGGACTCAGTGGTGATCTTCTGGGCTGCAGAGAGCTTGGATCCATTCACAGCTCTCCATCTCTGTCCTCCATAGCAGACACAGCCTGTCTTGCAATCTCAGGTAGGCTTCATTGTAAACCTTGTGCTTGGGGTAGTCTTATGGTTATGACATCTCCCTTTTTGCTGGGATCTCTATAGAAATGGAGGCTGCACCTTCATCAGTGGTAATTCTGCTCTCTAGTCAATGAGAAGCTGACTGGACCCTACAGTGCAGAGCATCAACTGCACACCATGAGCCCTTCATGCCTTTAAGCCAGTACCATGTGGGACACATTATCTGCCAAGTTGCTATGTCATCACCCTCTGGACCACAGCTTCTTTGTGTTGACTCAAAAGAAATACTTCTGAGTAGATTTTGGTTAAATGATGGTGAACTCTTATGATTCACAGGTGGCTTCTCAGCCTCCACTGACCTGACTTCCTCCAATGATGGACTATGATCTGGAACTATAAGCCAAATAAACCCTTTCCTCCTCAAGTTAGATTTTTTTGTCAGAGTGTTTCATTGAAGCAATAGAAACACTAAGATACTCTCCCAAACTGCATGGTCAAGTCTAGCAAATCAAAACCCCATTCTTTCTATCCTATTTCTTTCTGTTGCTGTGATAAAATACTGAACAACAACAAAAAAAACCCAAAGAGAGTACTGTATGGGTTGGTAAGGAAAGGGTGTATGATTTACAGGTTATAGTATACAATTATGGAGGTATGTCAGGGAAGGACTTTGAGGCAGGAAACTGGAGACAGGAACTGAAGTAGAAGCCAGCCAGCCAGCCAGCCAGCCAGCCAGCCTGCCTGCCTGCCAGCCTGTCTGCCTGCCTGCCTGCCTCCCTCCCTCCCTCCCTCCCTCCCTCCCTC
>NC_034608.1:34609256-34705672 GCF_900095145.1 Mus pahari
TCTCTCTCTCTCTCTCTCTCTCTCTCTCTCTCTCTCTCTCTCTCTCTCTCTCTCTCTTTCTTTCCTCCTTTCTTATTGGTTAGATTATGTATTTTATATCCCAACTGCAGCTTCCTTCCTTCCTTTCCTCCCAGTCCATCCATCTCCTCCTCCCCCATCATCTACCCTTTCCCCTCTCCTCAGTAAAGGGAAATCCTCCCATGGATACCAACCAGCCTTCCCACATTAAGTTGCAGTAAGGCTAAGTGCACCTTCTTCTTGTGATGCTAGACAGGCATCCCAGTTAAGGGAAAAAGTTCTAAAGGCAGGCAATGTATACAGCCCAGCACTGTCCCTAGTGAGCTTGACCCTCCAACATCAATTATTGATGAAGAAAATGTCCCCAGATCAGCCTACAGGCCAAGCTGAGGAAAGCCATTGCTCAACTGAGATTCCTTCATCCCGTAGATCTCTGATATGTCAAGTCTACAGCAACAAAGTATAACAGCAGGCAAAGCAAAACTAAACCAACACTAGAGCAAAAGTCACCAAGTCACCCTAAGTGTCTAAGCCTCTGACCCTTAAACTATTAGACTTGGCGCCTGAAATTTAAAATGTAGCATTTGGAGATCCTTCTGTCACATTTGTGTCTTTTTTTTTTTCCTTCAAAAATACCACTGTGAATGCTTTGGTTTAGTATGGTCTGTGTGGGTTAAATCCAAGAGCCCACTATAAGGGTGAGAACCTAATACAGCTGACCTCTTTAAAGGTAGGAACTGAGAGGTGGTTTAGGTTAAGTGAATCATAGGGGAGACTAGGGATGGAACCTTAACGGCTCCTTAATGAGAAATGGAGGATCGGGGATGGGAGGGTGGGAGAAGAGAAAGCAAAGGGAGAGGCCCAAGCATCCTCATTCAGCAAGGCCCCCAGTCTCTCATTCAATAGCCTGCCCCACCGCGTGACTCTGCCACATGTGGCCCCTGGACCTTAGAATGTCCAGTTTAGCATCTTAAATAAAACTCTTTTAAAACTCAGGCTACAGCTCTGTGTAACTGGTGGCATAGACTCTAGGGATAGCATTGGCTTCGTGACAGCTATCCTACAGACAAGTGTCACGATTCCTCATGCTCTTTAATGGGATTGCTGCTGTGTCAAGCTCTCTGAACAACCACTTCTTCCCTCTGCATGGCTAGCACAGCTTTTCAGTCGATGTCAGTAGCCTTAATTTTGTCTATCTCTCAAACAAATGAGCAGATTATAAGGAAGGAAAACTCCTTTCTTGTGCCCTTCACTCTTGATTTTCTTCAGATTACTCTTGTTTACTAGATGCTCATGTAGTGTGACAAAAATAACGTTCCTGAACTAAGAGACACAAAGAAATCCAAAGCCCTAGAGTGACTGTAATCTCAGCTGCATCAAGGTATAGCACCTGGAGAGGGAGGGGTCTCCAGCTCTTCATAATCCTAAAACGATTGTCAGCATATTAGTAGTAAATGTCACTGAAGGCCAGCAGTATTTGTCACCTTAAAAGTTTATTTGAGTCAATAATCTTGAGGCTGTAATATAAACTTTGTGTTCTTTATTTTTAAGCATTAGAATATCAAGTGACACAGATTTAAATATAAGAAAATCTGAAGACAATTTTTTCCACATACTTTTCAGAGAAAAAGTTTTAGCTTAGCTCAGTTTCTAAAGCTATCAATGACAGGTACCTGGAAATTATCACCATAATATGCCTAGAGTCTTGCAAATGTGGTGGCTTTTTAATTATTGACACATTATTTCTTTCCATCCGTAGTACAAAGGAGTTAAAAATGACATCCCAGGCGTACCTGTTAGGAAAGAACAGATTTTCTTTTGGTCTGTTTCCTACCTGAAGTCAGAACCTGATCTTCTGCCGTTGTCTGGGATCCCCGGATCTGGACACATGTCCGAGACGAGAGACACACCTCCTTGGGTCACTACAACAGAGGGACACTTTGTCAGAAGATGGTGCGGCCTTCAAGGAAACACCCAGGAAATTTATGCAAGACACTCTCAGAGCTTCCCTGATCATGACTCAAAGGGAATTCTCTTATACTGAAGACAGCTCAGCTACATTAAAGTGAGTCTTTGCTCTTGAAAATCAAAGATACTTTTGCCCATGAAAGGACATTGACATTCTTTGGTTTAGTTCTTTCCTCTATTGAAGAGGTGAAAATTTAATTAGAAACTCCTTTGTTCTTGATGATTGCCCTTGAGTTGGGCCAGTTTATAGACTAGGGAAAAGGCCATTGCCTATAAAGAAGGCAGCTTTGTCTACCCCCTATGGGTCACAGTGTCGGGGATAATCACTGATATCTGTCAAGTAGATAGCTTAATAGATTTAATTCGATTTTAAATGCTGAATGTGCTTCACATTGGACTGAAACAGGAATGGCCCCTTTGTATAGGTGTCCAGTTTCCTTTCTGAGTCTCTCAAGCCTCTTGTTGGGTTTCCATCACCACAGAGTGGTCTTTAAGGACCATGTGCATACTGGATAGAGTGGATGTCACTCTACCATCCATCCATCTTACCCTACAGAAACTATCTCATCCAATTAAGGAAACTTTGTTTTTTATCTTGCAAGAAATGTGTTTAAGAGAGGGCTTACAATCCAATTCAATTAAGTGAAATGTTGGGGTACACCCATGGGAAGGTTTCTGGGAGAGATCCCTGTGCGATATTACAGCCCATTTTCTCTGTACTCTGGGTATCACCATGCCTGGGCTTTGGTGTGATCAATGGGGCAGTGCAGGGTAGAAGCAAAACCAATACATGGACAAAGGGAGAGAGAAAACAGCACAATGGCAGGATCCCTCAGTAGAGAACTGTGAGAAACAGCTACAGTGAGAACTATGTATACTGTATATGCATCTCCTAAGAAAGAGACAAAATTTAAAGCACTTGCCGAAAAACCAAAGTTCATTATAAATGGAATTGACTTCAACATTTTTCCTAAGGGCAGCTATATAAGTTGAAAGGACCTTAAATATAACTTCACACCACTAAAAAATGCATTTGTCCTTAAGAGGAAATACACACTCACACATGTGAAAATTATACACACACACACACACACACATTTGAATATAAATGAAAAATATTATCATCATTTTGATTTGCAACTTCAGTTTTTTTCTGTACCATTTGAAAGAAATAGATAAAATAATTATGGATTTATGTTGATGAGTATTAATGTATAAAGATACAATTTATGAAATCAATAGTAAGAAGTTGGAGGATTGAACTAATATGAGCAAAATTTTTGTTTATATGTAATACTAAATTTGTTTTGATTTCAGATGATTTCGTAATTTTGGGGTGTTGCGCATAATTCTCACGTAACTCTAAAGGAAAGGGCTAGAATATTCATATAAAGGGAAGTAATTAAAAGTTGTTAGCATGAAACAAAAACTGAACAGAAATGAAGTGACAAAAAAACAAACAAGAACAGAAATCAAATGGTAAAGCTGTCCTCCTTGAAGTGGTAAATTGAAGTTTAAGTGGATCATCCAACATCCATGTCAAGGCTGAATGAGGCCCACCCAGCCTGGGGACTGAAACCACAATCCCTAGTCCTTCAGGGTGCAACTGAATTAGGAGATAAGCAATTTGAAGTACTATTTCGGTTAAATCCTAGTAGGCCTGATCAGCTTGGGAACAGTGTGCATCTGAGGCCATAATCACATAAGCAAGCCATTGGGGACAGCCAGGAAGATGGCCACTGACAACCATGGGAGAGCAGCCTCACAGGAGACCAGATCTGGAGAAGTGTGGAAAACACATTTTCTCTGTTGCTTAAGCAAGAGACCACAATGCTGCGCCAAATGGGCCCAGATGGTCAGTGCCCTTGCTAACTGTAGATGGAGTTAAGCAATAAAGAAAAGAAAATGACAAGAACCACTGAATGCTGCTCACGAGAGGTTTCCACTGTTGGCATAGAGGAGGGCAGTGTTATCATGCTAAGTGTTTAGAAGCTTGTATGGGTATGAAATAAAGATTTTAAAATGGATTATGATGATACATTAATTGTGTGAATATATTTAATATATTCAATGACATAATATGTCATTGGCAAGGTACAACTGTATATTTCAAATGCCTAAGACTAGTAAATTGGATCCCATGTACACATATGCATGTATGTGAATATATGCACATTCTCTCTTCATATATAGAAAGATATAATTGTAGTTATAGTTATAAATACATCTATTAACACTCATATATATGCATACTGATATAAGCATAGATATGGAATAATACAGATATATACCTATAAGTAAAAATGTTACCATGAATATAAATATGTAACTATCCATATACTGAAAGGTCTGTTTTCCTCCTGCCTGTGATTTTGTTGAGTATTCTATGCATATTGACCACTATGAATGGTCCATTAGTTACTCCCTGTGACTATCCAATCAAATAGTCATTTCAAATCTTGATGCCACATGAGGAAAAGATCCTTTGGTAAACTTCTCTGAGGGTACAGGATATAGACAAGGAAAGTATGATTGCATATGGCAGAGGGTAATGTAGATGGGGACAGGAGAGAGGGAAACTGAGGGTAACTGAAGCAGAGGCAGGTGTTTGTATGTCAAGACAATAGTATGCAGGGTACAATGGTCAAACAACAGGACAATCCACACCCTTCCCCTGACATCACAAGTGAGCAGTGCCTCTCAAAACTGAAGAGGATTGTGAGGGTCATGAAGAGGTATGAGATGTGGAGACAACTCTTCAGGCAGGCCTCCTAGAACCTCAGAGAATAGTTTCAAAAGAGAAGACTTCGTCACATAAAAACCACTTAACTCTAATTTTGTTAGACTATATGATCCCATGCCACATAGGACACAAGCCATAGATGTCAATACATATGTTAAATTCTGGTCAAAACACTTAAAACTCAAAACTGAAAATATGGAATGAACTCATTATACACATTGACTTTATAAAAATGACATTAAAATTGCAAGTGAGTGATCAGTTATTGAAAACATTTGACTAGATTCATAGCTCAAGATGAAGAGTTATGGTAATATAGATATTTGTGAGTCTGAGTTTGGGACGATGTGTATGTGTGTGCAGCTGCATGGGCACCTGTGTGTACATTTATGTGGACACTGGAGGACAACCTCTGGTATGTCCATGAATTTCAGAACTCTTCAGTTTCTGCCTGTCTTACCTTTCCTCTCTTTTGAAGTGTTCCTTACTAGCACAGACTTTGCCATGTTGCCTCTCTAAATGAACAGTAAGCTTCAGAAATCTGTCTTTACCACCACTGAGATTACAAGCAAATACTACCATGTCTGTTTTTTTAATGTGGGTTCTGGAAGCTTTTAATGTTAAAGTACTTAGGTACTCCTACTTATAAGGCAAGCACTACAGCGCCAAGCCATGTCCCCAGGCTGCTGCATATATTTTGTATGATTTTTTCATAGTTTGTTGATGTATAATATGTCATTGGCAAGGTACAAAGAACCATGAGGTATATAGTGGAGCTTAATATACTTTGGCACTAAGTGTCCTGGTTTTGTGAATGGCAGTTAGAATCAACATTGAACTTATCTGGAACAAACCATAACCTTAGAGGGGGCCCAGCCAAGAAACCACTGAGGATGTCATGGTTTAGCTACCTGCTTCAGTGACAAGTAAGGTTAGAGGTGAGCTAATAGAGGTGAAGCACATGCTAAAAATAAATAATTAAAAATAATAATTATGATAGTAGTAATGCAAAATTTAACAGGCAATATTGTGAGAATCTCCAAGTACCATTTCCATATGGCTTGTCTTCTACTCCATACAATTCCACAAGATTTCCATATGAAAACCCACTTGACAGATGCAAACTAACAGAATTTTGACACTATTAACCCCCATTCTAGTTTCCTTGCTGTTGCTATGATACAACACTCTGACCAAAAACAACTTGGGAAGGAAAGGATTCAATTGGCCTAAGCTTGCAAGTGGCAGTCCACGATTGAGAGAGGTCAAGGCAGAAATTCAACATAGAAATCTGGAGGCATGACTCCTTGCTATACCATGCATTAGTACTGCAATCAGGGAGTTCACTCAGCCCAGGAGCTCAGGAGAAACCATGTTGGATTCTAGTTACTGGCTTACATGACTCAGTTATATTTTGCTTTATTGCTGTTGTTGTTGTTGTTGTTGTTGTTGTTGTTTTAATTTTAGGTTTTTTGGTTTTATACAACTCAGGATTGTGGTGCCTACCACAAAGGGCTTGGCCCCTCTATGCCAATTGTCAAAAAATACACCCTCCTACACATTTACCCATAGGCCAGTATGATCTAGACAACCCCTTAATTGAACAATGACTGTAGGCTGTGTAGAGGTTACAGTCAAAGACAACTAGGAGAACTCTGAACCTATGTTCCAGACTGAGCACAACGGCTTAATATAGGGGGCATTTAAATGGTAAATCACTTTGCAAACTAAAATGGAGCTGTTTGTGAAATTAATGCCTGTTTTCAATAATTACATTTCTTTTATATAATTATACCAAGGATAAAATGGCAATAAGGGTTAAAAAGAGACTAGCGTTACATGGTCATCCCATCGTCTGCTGAAGATGCTTCTGCAATGCCTTTCAGCTCTGTGGATACAATTTCCCTTCATTTAAAACCCCAGATTCAAAGGAGATGTGCACAAGGCATAATCGTCTTCTACATGACCCATACTGGCATAGAAACCAAGGACTATGTCTCCCTACAGGGCATCCTTCAAGTTACATTTTCATTTATCATTGGTGTAAATAATCCAGATTAGAAGACATTTTCATAAGTGCACACTGTTTGATCAGGGTGACCTTTGTGGTTTTTTTATTACTGCTTGCCTTTACCACTGGCCCTCTTTATTTAAGGGGTCGTCAGATACATTTCTGCTGAATCAACTTTGGATGAAACTCGACATTTAACACCTTCAGGGGGTGACACAATCAAGAATGTCATACAATACATACTCTGGTTCAGATTTCTTAGCAGTTATGTTCCCACTTCGTCACTGCCCTTTTGATGAGTGATAGTCTGTTCCTGGAAGTGTGTCAGGGGGACACCATAGACCACAGACTTCTCAGCTTGAAATAAGTAAGCATGAGCATTTTATTTTTCCCTTAGGCATTCAGAAACTTTGGTTCTTTAGGCATACAGGAACCTCACCAACTGTGAAGAGAGTAATGAATAATGCCTTCCTTTTCCTTAGGAAGTTAAGGAATTTCATCTCAAGAAAGTGATCTTTAGACAGCCTTTTCCTGAATCAAGAATATGGTTAGTTTGATGATAGTACAACTGTAATACAATGGTGTTCATTAGAGCATCATATGGAGATGAGGCCATAGCACCACAGGAAGCACAGGGTTCTCCTTTGTGTCTGCAGAATATTTGTACTCTATTGTAAGCGTTGGTTCTTATTTGCCAGATTCAACAAATGCTTACTACCTCCATATAAGTGAGAAAAGTAGGAGCTGTTGGAATTTGATGAGGAATATTCATTAGTACTGGTCAGATCAAAGGGGTAGTTTACACTGAAACAAATAGTTACATGCACACTACTTATCTGGTATTATTAAAGATATGTTATTAACAGATCTTCAATCAAACATTTAGAACTTGATGTACTTTGAGAGCCAAGGGCTGCATCTTCCAAACATCTACATTATGAAAATATTCTCTTTCTAACAAAATACATCAATGCAATGCTCATTTTACTAATAAATGTCTTCATGTTAATTTTCTATCTGGAAACTTCCCATGATCTCTTTTATCAAATCCTGCTGACAGGTGCTTCGAATAATCTGTTAGCTTATAGTGGTTTATGAATTTAAAATCTATTTTTAATTTTCATATGATTCCTTAACTACAATACTGAGAATCACAAAGGAAAATGACTGAGAAGTGACGATATAACAAAGAGGGACTGCCTGGACACACTAGGAACCTTGGCTCCTGCTTAAATAATTGCCTCCTGGTTCTGCCTAGCTGTCAGGGCCAGGGGCAAGCAGGGTCCTTGATAAATGACATCCTCGTAATAGTTACCCTTCCTGCTGACAAATCACTCTGGCAGGAAGTTCCCAAAGAGACATATTTTCCTTATGTATCTTCAATTTAAACAACAATGTTTCTTTACTGTTCAAAGCAAAAGAGAAAATAACTGCCCTCAAATACAAAATCCCTGTACCGTTACACTTAACAGAATCAACACCATGGTACATTGCACAAGAGCCTTGAGAGTGACCTGTCAATAGCCTTTGCAGGCCCTTGCCACCCTTTCAAGTATTTACTGCAGGACCTGGAGATGGCTTGTGCCCTGCACTGACTTGTGGGAGCATGTCAGACCCACAAAGAGAGTGCAGGTGAACTACACAGCCAAGGGCCATAGCCTCTGATATTCATGAATTCATGCATTCATGAATGCTTTGCAGGGCTTGTGCAAAAAGACCCTGTAGGATGCTCCCTATAGTCTTCTCATAGAGATTACACAGAAAACATCGGAATTTATTTGTATGGAATTGCAGGGAGATGCTGGGGAAGAAATAGGAGAAAAATGCTTGAACTCAATGTGTAATTGATTTGGGAATCTATGTGTGTGCTTGTGTGCATGTGTGCACGTGCATGTGTACGTGCACATACACATGTATACATGTTTCATTGTATACATGTTATCTACAGACAAATATTTAAATTTATAATAAATACCATGGAACTCATAGACAAATCAGCATATGCTTGAAGCACATATGTAATTATACAAACATTAAATCTGTATGTTTACCTACATATAAATCTAAGTCAGCAATTAAAAGCTATATGTGCATTAAAGTGCTTATAAAAGTTATATACATAATATATCATATCGTAATTGAACTTGTAATTGAATTTTTGTCAATTTAAAAACGTTATTAAGATTTTTGGAATTTATTTCTTTTCATTTTATGTGTATAAGTCTTTTACCTGCATGTGTGTAAGTATATTGGGTGTGCCTAATGCCCTTGCAAGATACAGGATGGTGCCAGACTCCCTGGATATGGTGACACAGGAGACTGATATCTTGTAGATGCTGGAAACTGAACCTGGGACCTCTGCAAGAGCAGCTAGTGCTCTTACTCACTGAGCCATCTCTCCAGACTCTTACCATTGTGTGTATATTATATGTGTTTGTATGTGTATACCATGTGCATGTAAGTGTTGTTAGAAGTGAGAAGAGGGTGTGGGATCTCCTGGAGCTGGAGTTTATGGGTAGTTGTGAGCCATCCAAAAAGAGCACTTGACATCGAAAATACCTCAGGTGCTTTGAAAAGCAGAAAATACTCTTAACTGCTGAACTATCTCTCTGGTCCCAGTTCATTAACTTTTAAAAATAGAACATACGATTTTATGTATCATAACTACTCTTAGCCATTTGATTTTAAAGTGACTTTAAATATTTTATTTAAGAACATTGCAACAAATACACTAAAGGTTCATATATAGTCTGCCACCATATATTAAATATAACTAAGGGAATAGCAAGTTATTAAAACCTTTCTTAAGACATAACAAAATGACTGCATTTACCTGTTCAAACATTCAAATGTTAATATCAGTAGTAATAAATGTCATGTGATATAGATTCTTGTTATTTTTTTTCATTTCAAAATTTGTAATGGTTTAAACATAGTATATAATATAAAATAAGCACAACCTTTTCATTCACTTTAAACAGGTTTAATTATCTGAGAATTTTTGTAATAGAAGTTTAACAGTGCAAGTAGGATATCAACAAGTTAATCTCATTTACTTATATTATTTACTTTCTTTACTCAATATTTCTTCGTATTCATATGTGCAAGTCTGTTCTATGCATTGCTCAGGTTCTTTGATCCTGTGAAGCCTGAGAGAGCAGAGGCCGAGAATCAAATCAACCGAAGTACTTCCTGCAGATGTTGTCAGTCACCTTGGAAAGACAGCATGGTGTGACACTTGGGAGATTATAACACATGCCATATAAGATATACACAGTGTCGAGGTCACAGATGACAAACAATTAATTCTTGTCTCCTTACAGAGGGCATGACATGCTGTTTCTCCTGAGATCCTAGAGATTCAAACTCAGTAAAAAGAAATTTAAAAATTATAAGTCATTGAAGGTCACCTAAGATCACCTAAGGTCACTGAAGGTCACATGTGGTACTGCTATGGCATTTAATCACTTAGCCCTAAATGAATACAATAGATTGTCTTTGCTGTCTTCCTAATCAGCGAGTCCTATATTGGTACATGTAGGAAAGTAAATTAATACTCTGTTTCAAAAACGGTGTCAATTTTTGTGAAACCATGGGGTATGAATGCTAAATGCAGTGGGAGAACTTCACATATGACCCACAGATGAAGAACACATTCACATGCACCCAATCCACACAAACTCCGGTGTCTGAGTCATTTCTCCTGCATAATAAATGTGGAGAGAGGAATGACTCAACACATTCTGCTCATTTAATTAAGGGCATCAGGGTTTGAATTTCAAAGTGGTGTTTGTTTCTACATTAACCTATTTTCCCTCCAAAGAGATCTGCCAAGGAAAAGCACCTGTTTAGCTATGGCACCAAATGGAATGAGCAGCCCCTCCCACTCAACCCCACACTTGTCAGGATGCTCATTAGACTTCACACAGCATCCCCGGGGTCAAATATTCTAATTGCCAGCATCATAACAATCTATCATAAAGTAAGATAGACCATACTATGCACTTTTTGATAAAAGAGGAACAGTGAAGCCTGGAAGTGTGAGGGGTTGCTCTATGGGTACAGTATGCAGCAGATTTGGGGTTCACCGTGAATCTGTCTGTAGTTAGAGGACCCTGGAGAGATACAATGGAACTCACATGCCTTCGTCTTCCCACTTGCAATATCTGTAGGCAATATGGCTGTAGAGATGCAAAGATCTCCCATTAATGCTTCATTTACTGCTGTTCGACACAAACTGTCACTATGACTGTCTGCCCCTCTCCATTCTCTCCTGGGCACAGTGTGGACTGGGTAGTCACAGGGGGCTCACACATACCCTGAAGCTTACATCTGCAATACTTGACCTCATGGGCATTTCACCCAGGGATGCTGTGCCTACTTTATAAAAGATCAGATGATAGAAAAACACCACCAAACCAATAGAAAATGACATGCAGGAAATATATATATATATACCCACCAAATGGCAGCTTGGGTGCCCCAGGTTAGACACACATACCATTGACTCTCTAGCTGCGAATGAATTCACCCTTCAGTGCCCATCATTCATAAAACAAATACTTATTTTTTTTCTATTCCAGCTTTGTTATCATTGATGCTGTTACACAGAGAGAACTGACCGTATGTTTTCCTTTAAGTTCTCGATAAAGAGAAAAATCAATCTGACTTTTAAAATTCAAAAAGCTATGAATGCAAAACGACATAGGCGATGTTTGATAAAGCCACAGTTTCTGACCCTGTCCCTTACCTGCAGGCTGCTGTGACTTCTGTGACTGGAAGGGACTATCTTAAGTGAACAGTGCTGCTTCCCTTGATGCCGAGGCTCTCCTGAGAGAAGCACTCAAAGCTCCCGAGATACCTCACTAAAGATGAGGACAAAAATCACAGATTTTAGTTCGTGTGTTAGGTTAGAGTGCTTGCTGGGCCTGTGGCATTCCTGGCTTTTATTTAATGCATGGGAAGATAACTCTGAGCTTACTACTTAATGGTTACACCAATTGTTCTCAAGTAATTCCTCTAATTATGAAATCTAATGTAATTGCCTAGAAACCCTGATGATTTTTTTTTTCATCAATGCTATTTATGTATGGGGATGATTTTGGTAAGAAGATGGCAACACAGACATCATTACGCAGCCTCATTCCACTTCTGCTGCTTCTCGTCCTGTCTGTCTCCCTTTGCTCCCCATGTCCTGGTGAACAGGCTTAGTATGGTAACAGGCGAGGAGCCTGTGGGCTGGTGTTTATGGTAAAGTCACTTTCCATCCTGTACTCGGTAGCAGAAAATTGCTTCCTAGTTGGTGACACCTTCCTTTTCATTTTTTTTTTAAACTGATTTTCTTACAGTGAAGAAGCGTAGGACACATTCATTAACACAATATATAGTGAACACGTTTCCTCACACACAGCAACTGAAACCCAACGTAGACTACTTCCAGCCAGCAAAAGGCAAGTGCAGCATCAAATGGCAAAGGTGCCTGTGCCTCTGTGTTTCAGGGAGCAGCCTACAGGCTGCTTCTGGGTGTTCGGAAGGACTCGGAGGGCAAGGCTTCTTTGGGGCGTCATATTTTGCTTCAGACTGACAGGTTACTAACTGAGTAGAGAAGATACTAAGTGGATGCCGCTTCCTCTAGCACGACGCAAATGAAATCCGACATAGGTAAATCATAAGTACATTTACCCTTTCAGAAGTCAGGAGGATTGACGAGAGAGATGCCTCACAGCCAATGATTATTACAGCAGAGAGATGATTCAAACTGAATTCCCTATTTAGTCAGTTAGACGTGTAGCCATTCTCATTTACACAAGGGCAGCTGATTTGTCTTCATTTAAAAATAAATGTTAATGGCGTCTACTTTTCTAATATAAGTTGTGAAAATATTGTAAATATATCTAAAACCATTCGATTGCCCTTAAATTAAATATGCAAATGTTACACACAGCATCAGCTCTCGCCCCGCCGCCCTGCGCGTGGACTTCTTATCAGATTCTGTTTCTGAGGTACCCCTTCCATGCCTAGTGTCTAAGCAGCTATGCATTCGTAAGCACCGTGGTGTGAAAATTGCAGCAACGGAGGGAAGAGTAATACGGGTGAATTTATTCCTGATTGTTTAACATGTCAGAACTGCTTGTTCCCCTCTAGATGACTCAGGAGGGATTGTGAAGGGGAAGGGGATCATTCTAGTGAAAGCAGCTGCCTTTACCAACACACTGCTTCTGTGAACAGCATGGTAAGACGCAGTTGGGCTGTGCCTCCCCTGTACACTGAATGTGTGGTTCCTGGTCTTACTTTAGAAGAAACCAGCCAAGGCCCTGGAAATGTCTCACCCGAGGAATTTCTTTTTTGGAAAAATAGTTGATAAATCTTGCTACATGCTTAACTGTCTAATCTTGCATAATTGTGCTTATTGTGTAATTGAGCTTAATTCACAAATAATGAAACAGAGTGTTAGGTAAAATGTGAAATACAGAAAAAATCCCACAGAACTCCCAGAAGTCGGGCTCCCAGCTCTCCATAGATCAGCTAATTATATCTTGCATAACCCGATTAAATCTCAGTAATCACTTACTTACTCTAAATCTCAATTTTTGATTTGAAAATAATTTCATGCATTTACATATATATGTGCATACACACACACACACACACACACACACACACACAAATATAGCAATACCCAAAGAAAAATATGGAGAGATATACCCTAAGGCACTAAGCAACTATTAATGCTTCTTTTTTTTCAATGCTTATTTAGATATCTTACTCTTTTTTAATATTTGAGTTATTGAGCATATCTTCAGAACAATTGACCTAAAACAAAAATGCAATCATATTATTTCTTTTGCAGTTTAAATATCTTCAGTATCTTCAAATAATATTTATAAATTTTGTTTATTGTTAATTGAGAGCTGGAGTGACTTTAATGGAGTCACCATTTTATAGCTAGTATCTTTCAATGACTGCAATACAGGAGGTTCTTGATAAATGTTCACTGAAGGAACGAATGACCGAGTAAATATACAGATTCACTGCTAGGACCAAAAACTGCCAGCTTGTTAAAGCAATTCAGTTCTTCCCTGGGAAAAGAGTTGTCTTATTGTTCCTGCTATTACTCTGGGAAGACTGACTTACAGCTGGAGGCTGCTGTGGTTATATCCCCACCACCAAGGTACCAATGTGCCAAGGTCAGCCAAGTGCAAAGACTGAGTAGATCCACTGAGATGATGAGGTAGTTCTAGAACCTCCTGCTTCAAACAAACATTGTATGACATGACAATCTACAGTCTGTTTAAAGCAATGTCATATACTCAGTGGTGTACAGCTCAGTTTCATCCTAGTGAAACTCTTTTCAATATTTTTCCCAAATAACAACTCGTGACAAATACCACTGACCAAGCTTTTCTGATCCTTCCTTCCCTCTTGGGTTCTAGGCAGTTTCCATTTTTTTTAATATATAATTATTAATGTAACATTGCATGGATTATATTACAAAAATATTGGTTACAGCTGCTTTGATCACCATGTTGATTGGACTATGTGATGCCTAGGGCATTAGTGATATACACCTCAGAGAGGATCAACTGCTCTCAGAAGACCTGTCCTGTATGCATGTGGCTCCATCCTAAGGGCTAGAGTCTTAGACTAAATAAAAGGAAGACAAGAGAGAGGCAACTGAGTGCCAGCATTCCCTTTCCCCATCTCTTGATCCTCCAGGGTGTGATAAGACAGCTTCTAGCTCTATCAAGGTTTGGTCCTGTGCCTGTCTTCTCTGCCTGAGTGGATCATGGCCACTAAGCCCTGAATCCAGTAAGGCTTTTCTTCCATTACTTTGTTTATTGTCAAATATTTGGTCTCAGCAATGGACAAAAACAACAATTAGGATCCAAGAATTCACTCCGTTTACTGGACAATATCAGATAGCAGGTATGTTTTGGAGACTCACTGTTTCTCCATATGCATATGCTGTATGCAATAGTAGGAATTAATAAATCACAGGGAAGAAGCCAAAAGGAAAGACCATTGGCTAGATGATATGTCTTGAGTGTGCTGCAACCTTTACAGACATCTGGGTCCTTGAGTACCCCATCTTCTGCAAGATTAGAAGTCCCATGAATGGCAGACATAACATTTGATTGGAATGAGGATGGGTGTCCCTGACAATCACTTTGTAATAATTATGGCACATCTGAGGCATGTTCATCAGCTTGAATAAGGGCTCCACATCTCTGTGAGGAAGGGGTTTGTCCCAAGAAGACTGCGGGTAAATGGATTTGAATGTGGCCGTGGGCATATCTCTATGATGATGCTTTTAAAAACCCTACTACAAAATTGGCACTTAATGGTAGTCACTGTATACCAGATCTGTCTTTGGATATATCAGACAAACACAACAAAATCCTATGTTAAAGTTTCTAAAACTTTTGCCTTATTTTGGATCCCGTTTGGTTTTCTGTAATGTCAATGCCCAGGTTTCTGTCTGTATAAGTTTCTAAAACCTTTGCCTTATTTTGGATTCCCTGTTTTGTTTTCCCGTATTGTCCAGGTTTCTGTCTGTTTACTTCCCTCTGTAAACAGCAGCTTCAGACATGATCACTAATGAGGTCTCTAAGAAGCCTAAGGGGATCTGGCCATCAGTACAACTGGCCCTCCAGCCCCTGGCTGTCTGTGAAGGCAGCAGGTAACACAACTCACATCATCTAGCCAGTGGCCTTTCCTTTCAGATTCTTCCCCTGTAACTTGTTAATACCCACCAGACCCAGCTTGAGCACACAGCATATGCATATAAGGAAACAGGGAGCTCCCACAAGACACCAGTTACAGTAGCAACTACTTGGAGTGGGAGTGAAACTCAGCAGTGAAATTCTGCTTTATTCGAAATCCACTCACTTCCCCCTGCATTGTTGAGTGGTTTTATTTTATCTGACAGGACATGCAGGTGCTTATACTAAATCAAGAATCCTTGTCTTGGGTGAACTTATTTATTTCAACACAGAAAAAAATGGAGTGTGGGAAACAGAGAATCCTTTCGAAAGATCACAAAATGTTTCTTATCTCTCAAGAGGTCATCTTAAAATTAATAAAGTTTCTGCTGGCACAGGAACCCCAAACATAATTTTGCCTGTAAAACTGAGGACAGGGAGTCCACATAGACATCAGGCTACCATGGAGTCTCCTAACTAGGAGCTCCAACTCCTTATTTCCATACCCTGATTTTCAAAATCCCTGCCTGTGTGATGCCATCCTTCAAAGCTTTCAACTGTAGTAAAGCCCTCCTTCTGAGCCATCAGGACTTTCCTATTCTCTCTGGGTGAGCCTCACTGAGGTCACAGATGTAAGCCAAGTATAGATGAAGCTAAGTGTGAAGCCTAAAACAAGTGAGTCCCTAAAAGAGAATGCAATGAAAATAAAGCTCTGAGAAGCAGCCCAAAGGCAAGGCTTCTCTCTAAGGGAATGTACGAACAAACCTTTGTACTATCAGCCAGTAGGTATGTTATCCAGGAAATGTTTCTGCTAACATCCCTGCCTTCCTGAAGGACACAGAACCCAGCTGAGAGTCAGGGTTAGCTACAGTAGAGAAATCAGAGCCAACAAAAGGGCAAGCATTCCAGAGAGAGCTCAGAGTGGGCTACACAAAAATTTACCCCAAAGGTTGTGTATGATTAGCTCAGTGGGTTATATGTCATTAATTTTCAAGGAACTTTTAATAAAGATTTATGAAATAGGTGGTAATTTCATGAGGCAAGGTGGCTGTTCTTCCCACCAAAATAAGGATCAACCAGATTTTTTTTTAAAGAGGATTTCTTCCCGTGATTCTCTTGAGCTGCCCATCAAGGGGGTCAAAAATCACAATGCAAATGATATTAAAGACTTCTTTATGAGGTTGGTCTTTTGTCAGAATGCATGTGGCATGTGTGGCACTTACAAAGGTGCCCTGGTACCTTAGTTTCTGATATTGTTAGAAGCTGAGTGTAGTTACAAGGAGGTTTAACCAAAGATGGAACCTGATTATCAGGAGACACGGCTTCCAAGACAGAGCCAGGGGTTCACTGAGGCAACTCCTTGCCTTCGCAGGATCAGATACACTTGGAAGACAGCAGGTGTAGATACGGCTTGGTTCATCCCAGGTGTAGAACATAAGCTTACATACACTGACATACAGTAAATGACTGAGATGGTGTGTTTAGAAGAGTAGACAGGACACAGGATAAATGTAATATAGTTCATTTGAAGACATGTCTGTGGTTCTAGACCTTGATAGTGTCCACACATGATAAGAATGGACAAGGAATATGGTCAAGAGACAGATCCCTGTGGGGAAGGCTGGAAAGAAGGATCCAAACCTTACTACCTACCCAGACTCTGTGCAGAAGCAAAAGAATCAGCATGAGCTCGTGAGCTGTAGCCAGCTCCCAACAGCTTCAGAACTCAATTTAAGAGAATAACCAGGTCCAAAACCTTGGATGAGGATGGCAGCTCATTGTCAGAGCAGATCCTTGTAGTGACCTAAAACATCTCAGAGAACAAACATAATACCCCCAGAAAGGCAGACAGCTCATACCATGTCGTCAGAGCATTGCCAACACAGTGTCCTGAGGGAAATGAGTTCACTCTAAAAGAAGAAACTCTGATAATAGAAAAAAGTGGGAAGCCTGACCTCATGGGAGGTAGTCAAATCCAAGGGTAGGCTATCTGGAAGCAGAACACAAAATGAACATGTTTGATGTTTCCCTATAAATGAGGGAATGGCCAGAAAGCTTGTTTAGAATAACAGGGTAATAAAATACAGCAAATAAAATGTATAAATATACCTGGCATAAACTCTACAAATAAAAAGAAAATAAATGCAACAAGAATATTATAAGCTACTAACTATGCAGTTTGGTGAAATTGAATAAAAATATGAATTGGGAAAGGCAGAGCATGGAATCCACAAAAACAAATGTTAAGAGGTTCTAGGTTCTACAGAATGGCAACAAGTGGGGAAGTCGAGAGCCACCAAGGGCGTAAGACCCCACTGCCTGGGATCTGGCTGGTGGTTTATTGGTATTTCAGAAGACAGCTGAAGACCTACAGCCAAACATTAAACTGAGCTTGGGTAATCCTATGAAATAGGGGGAAGAAGAATTGAAGGAGCCAGAAGAGTCAAGGACACAATAAGAAAACCGACATGTGCCATAAAATACAGATACCATGTTACACTCCACAGACCCAAAGAAACTAAACAAGAAGGAAAATCCAAGAGAGGAATTTTCAATCTCACTTAGAAGGGGGAATAAAAATCTCATCATGGGAAGCAGATGGAGGGAGGGAGCTGGGAGGGAGTGGGGATATGGACGGGAATGGGGAATTCAGAATCAGGTATGGGAAAGGACCAATGAGATGGCTAGATGGTCATGAAAATGAATGGCAATCTGCAGGTGGCAGGAATGAGGAGGTATGGGGTATCTCTAGGATGAGACAGAGACCTGGGACAAAGGGAGGTATGCAAGAGCCAGTGGGGGTGAACTTCGCTGAGACTTACTACATTGGGGATATGGAACCTGAAGAACTCACCTCCTATAGCCAGAGAGGAGCCCCAGTGGAGTGAGAGAGACCAACTTACCCACAAAACTTTCAACCCCACATTTATCCTGTCTACAAGTAATGCAGGCACAGGGGAGGGAGCAAAGATGGAGGGAATGGCCAATCAACAACCAACCCAACTTGAGATTTATCTCATGAGTAAGCATCAACCCATAACACTATTAATGATACTCTGTTATGCTTGCAGACAATAGCATGTTGTCCTCTGAGAGGCCCCACACAGCAGATGACTCAGACAGATACAGATACCCACAGCCAAACAGGGGGTGGAGTTTGGGGACTCTTATGGAAGAATAGGCATAAATATTGTGGACCCTAAAGAGGGTAGATACTCCATAAGAAGCTCCATAAGAAGGGCAACAGAGTCAACTAACCTGGGCCCTTGGGGTTCTCAGAGTCTAAACAACCAACCAAAGAATATACATGGGCTGGACCTAGACCTCCCTGCTCATATGTACCAGATGTGTAGCTTGGTCTTCATGTAAGTCCTGAACAACTAGAGCAGGGGCTATCCTTAAAGCTGTTGCTTGTATGTAGGAAATGGTCTACTAACTTGGTTGCTTTGTCTGGCTTCAGTGGGAGAGGAAGCACCTAGCCTCACAGAGACTTAAATAACGTGTGTGTGTGTGTGTGTGTGTGTGTGTGTGTGTGTGTGTAGGAATAACCAGTGGGGGACTACTCACTCAGAGGAGAAGGGAAAGGGGGACAGGGGAAGGATTTTAGGAGGAGGTGACTAGGAGAGGGGCAATAGCGTGATGTAAAGTGAATAAGTAAAAAATAATTAAATTAAATTTAAAAAAGAAGAAAGAAAGGAGTAGGAAGAAAAGAAAGGAAATGAGGGAGGGGAGAGAGAGAGAGAGAGAGAGAGAGAGAGAGAGAGAGAGAGAGAGAGAGCCAGTCCATGGGAACACAGAGACTGAACTGCTAAGCAGAGAGCATGCTTGGGTCAGTCCGATCTAGGCCCTCTGAACTGATGTAACAGTTGCACAGCTGGGTCTTTATACAGGACACCTAAAGCAGGAGCAGGAGCTACCTCTTACTACATCATTCAATAGAAGAAGATGCACCTAGTCTTACTGCACCTTGCTATACCAAGGCTGACTGAGACCTCCCATCTTCTGAGGGAGGAGGTGGAGTGGATGAGGCAAGGGAAGGTGGGAGGAGGGAGGGTCTCAGGGGAAACCTGAATAAGAAAAGAGCCTAACACTCCTGAGATGGGCGGTGAGAGTCCTCCTTCACCCACTGAGGACTACCTGCTTGACCCTACCAGGTTCCTCCCTAGCTCCTAGGCCCTTGCTCATCCCCTAGCCCCTGAGTGCAAGAAGGCAGCAGCATTATCACAAGGCTGTTAAGGTATCATTCAGGTTAGTGATGCCTGTCAATTAAGTCAATGAAGGGAATTTGAATGAGCTCTGGCAGGGTAAGATCTAAAAGGGTTCAAGTACTTGGTTGAATTTGATTCTGAGCTATATCCCAGCATTTTCTACTTATTCTTCTTATTTTATTTATTTACAAGGTGTCAGCAAGTTAGTGCCCAAGTTGGCATTGAGAACATTCCATAGGTCAGGTAGCCTGAAGAGCTGGGATTTCAGGCCTGCAACACCACCTCTAGCTAATATCTTCGTCTTAAAATGGGGCCACTGAGAACAGATAAGCCAACCCAGGATAATCTTTAAACATTTATAGACTGCTGCCCTTGTTAGCCAAAAGACACGGGAAAGAAGAAGCGAGGAGACAAATAGAGAACACTCATTTGGAAGCTTCCCAGGATTCAAAGAAACTGAAGTTAACTGGGGATTGGCACATTCTCTCTTATTTCAATTTGTGGTATATGATTAAAAGAACTGTAAAAGTTCTAAAGTTTCTAGAACAAGAAAGAAATTAAATGTTGCTCTTTTGAACAGTGGAAAATTCTTCAGTTGTATAATGTCATTTTGAGGAATTTTTGAGAATAGAGAAAGAACTTCACACCGTGGAATGAAAACAGTAGTGTATGCAGTTAACTCCACTGGAGTACATTTGCAAAGCTTCCTATATGTGTACACACATGACACAGGCCACACTGTACATCTGGTGTTAACTAGACATTTTTTTTTTTGAGTTGTTAAAACATAGATTGTTACTAAGTACTTTTTCTGTCTTGTATTGTCCAATATTTTTCTGTTGCCTATATTACCAGGTAGTAAGAAATCACAATAATAATTCATTTCAATTTAAAAAAAAGCCCTATGTAAAAATCTAGGAGAATTATATGTGTGAAGATAATTATCAATTTCTCTTAAGATGTAAATAACCATCTGCCCATTTAGAAGTCGTGATGAAGGAAAAACTAATGTCTCAGATTAGCATCTCATAAGGAACAAATTGTTTTCCTGGTTCTCAGCAGGACTGTCCAGAATGGTGGTTAGGCAGCCACCAAAGGAGTCGCTTCCTTGTCCCTGTCTCTACTGCTCATCACTGCTTCTCAAAGGGCCTTCACCCAGGCACATCCCCTTTCTTAGGGGGCCAGGACCAATCTCCACAGAGACCTCTGCACATCTATCTTCACCTCTCCATCTGCTCTGCTGTTCTTCATGAGGCTCCCCTGCATGCTGGGCCCTGCTTCTGGCTCAGTTTGGGATGTGAGAATGTGGGTGATATCCTCGTGAGTGAGATGAAAGTCGGAGCACACTCATCATCATACTTCACTATTCATACTTTCCAGGCTAGGGCCAGACATGAGGCTGGAAGCCATCTATCTGCTCTCTCTGCACTCCTCTGCCAGGACACTGTTACCCTTAAGTAGAGACCTCATGGGGAACCCTACCAGGACCTGACAAGCTGGTGGGATAGGACTATCCTTCATTTTATGTTTAAATAGAGGCCTCCATGCTGCCCAAACTCTCTAGAAGCATCTATGCTACAAAGAGAGATAACAGGAAAGGACATTTAGATCCAAAGAGACTCAGGCCGCAGGAACAGCAGGAGAATCTGGGTTCAAACCTGGTGCAGCTGCTGTGTGCTATATGACATTGTTGAAACCATTGGTGCTGTTTCAGTGTGGAGTGGAGCCATCTGATAAATGTGTTAAATTCCATGAATTAGAAAATTACAGTGCAGAAACTGGTAAACATTCATTATATTCTAAGGACATTAGATAGAGATAGAGATAAACTGTTGGTTGTGGGGGAAGACAGGGAAAGGTAGAGAAGGGGGGAGAGCAAAAAGAAAGGGAAAGGAGAGCGAGGGACTGGGCAAGAAGAGGGAGAGGGCTTCTAGAGAGCTTGGGAGAAAGCACAAGGGGTTGGGAAATGGAGGGAAAGGCTCTCCGTCTTCATACAGTGGTTCTCATAAGTATTCTATCAGTTTGGATCTAGTCTAAACTAACTTTACTTTGGGAATCCATAAATGCTTCATAAAGCATGAACACTACAGTTAACACCAGGAGTTGTGAGCTAAGTATACTGGGTGTCTGTGGGTTGTGTGCCCAGTGTGCAAACTGATTTACTTCAATCTCAGAAGTACAATTTACAAATATATTTAATTGCATGTATGTATGTATGTAGGTAGGTATGTAGGTAGGTAGGTAGGTAGTGTGTGTGTATTTATTTGCTACATGGGTGCAGTACCAGTGGTTGACAAAAGAAAAAAAAATCAAATCCCTCGGAGTTGGAGTTACATGATATTTGAGTTGATCAATATAAATGCTTAGAACTCTCATCCTCTGGAAGTTCTCTTGATTGCTGGATCCTCTCTCCAGCCCCTGTCTCTACTTTTTAAACTGATGTTATTGTTCAGTGATATTAAAGTCATTCATATAAGATTTTGATATTACTTCAGAGTATGTAAGTTGTGTGTTTGGGAATATAATTCTATGCATCAATGTCTAACATCTCTATTTCTAGTTGACGGCTAAAGAGGTGAAAGCATTGTGCACAATATGTAGCCAGATATTTCGTTTTCTCATTTTGAGGCATTTATTCATTTGGTGGAGATATACACATGAGTATATGTTCATGTATAAGTATGTGATCTTGTGAGTATGAGCATGTGTGTATATGTATGTGTGTATACGTGTGTGTGTGTGTGCATGCATATGTATATATGTGTATAATGGTTGATTTGGGGCCTTGCCCTCTATCTCTCTCTAGTTTACTTTCTGAAGAACAGTTTTAATGCTGGGGAGGTGAAGATAGGGTAGAAAAGCCTCCCTCCATTGATAGCACAGAGGCAGCATAGCTTCGTTTAAATTTGGTTGGCTTTGTTTAAAATTGCTATGCTTTCATTGGGACAAATTATGACCCAATTATGACATGTCCAAAAAATGAGAAAGAAAAGGCACTAGAGAGCTGGTTGTGATTTAAACTAAATTAAGCTTAGCCTGTGGGTACAGTGCAGATGTGGTCCAACTCCCTCACCCAACTTCTCTGCTCCCACATGTCAGCCCTTGCTATTTATTCTAAACACATGTAAGGCAAAAGTCAATGTATTTGCTACTACAGCCCATGGCAAGCCACTAAAATTGACTGTAGACCACACATATCTGGCAGACACTGCTGGATGTCTGCCCTGCCCCCACAGCTTGTATTCTAGAATGGCTTACATCCACCATTCCCTTGATGTGGTGTTGGCTGACCTCTCACATCTGGATCTACACCAGTCACTCCTAGAGTATTTGGTTTTTATTCTCAGACTCATCACCTTCCCAGTGAACACACTGAACCTCTATGACAGTTAACACTATCAGCTTGATGGACGGACCCACAGACAGGAGACACAAGCTTGTCTGTGAGGGTAGGAGTTTCTAGATTAGGGTAGCAGAGGTGAGAAAGGCCACACTAATAGTGGGTGGCACTGCTAAGTGAACTGGGTCCAGGACTGAATAGAAATGAGAACATGAACATCCACATTCATCACCTTTTGACTATTAATACAATGAGACTAACTGCCTCACATTCTGGCCACCATGCCTTCCCTGCCTTGAGGATCTGTACTCAATCCAAGAGCCACATAGATCTTTCCTTAAGTTACCTTTGTATCTTGTTACTTTAAGATACTTTAAGTATCTTGTCTAGGAAAGAATAGAAAAGAATTCAACACTCCATGCACATGATGCCTTTGCACACTAGGGGCGCTGTTTCCGACACACTTTTCTTTTTAATTAGATATTTTCTTTATTTACATTTCAAATGCTATCCCAAAAGTCCCCTATACCCTCCCCAAGCCCCTGCTCCCTTACCCACCCACTCCCACTTCTTGGCCCTGGCATTGCCCTGTACTGGGGCATATAAAGTTTGCAAGACCTAGTGGCCTCTCTTCCCAATGATGGCCAACTAGGCCATCGTCTGCTTACATATGCAGCTAGAGACACGAGCTCTGGGGGTACTGGTTAGTTCATATTGTTGTTCCACCTATAGGGTTGCAGACCCCTTAAGCTCCTTGGGTACTTTCTCTAGCTCCTCCATTAGGGGCCCGGTGTTCCATCCAATAGATGACTGTGAGCATCCACTTCTGTATTTGCCAGGCACTGGCATAGCCTCACACGAGACAGCTATATCAGGGTCCTTTCAGCGAAATCTTGCTGGCATATGCAATAGTGTCTGCGTTTGGTGGCTGATTATGGGTTGGATCCCCGGGTGGGGCAGTCTCTGGATGGTCCAGTCTTATTGACTCCTCCAACCTCCCAATGTCTCCATAGGAATAAGGTCTTAGTGATCATCATATGAGCTTCCCTGTAATCCTGGCCTGTTCATCACAGCTTATTTTATATTTTACTGCAGAGCTTTACCCCCTATGATCTATTATCTTCACATTATTCTGCTTTTGTGTGTGTGTGTGTGTGTGTGGTTTGTTTCTATCTTTTCCCAGAATGCCCTAGAATGCGAAATAACTCAAAATAGGGACTTTTTTTTTCAATATTGTATTTTGAGAAGCTACAACCACCTCAGCATCCACTCGATGTATGCTAATTAACATAGTGAGCATCCTGGAAGACTGGAAAGATGTCCTCTTTTGGTAACTGCACAAAAGCTTACTCAGCATTCCTGACCCTGTTAATAACTGCCCAGCTCCTGCTCCAATGCAAGAAGAGGCAGCTAGGAAGGCAGCAGGGACCTCTCTACTCTTCTTCGAGCCATCAAATAACTAAGCCCAGAACAGCCACATAAGTTTAGTGGTCAACAGGCACTGATAGATTTAAGGGTGTGCAAACCAATTCCTGTTCTTGAGTCTGAAAGTGACAAGTCTCATTTCACCCATGGTAGCCTGCAGTTGTCATGTAAAAAGGTGATCTGATCTTGGTTCATTAATATGAAGAGATATGTCACAGCTTGAAGGGCTACCATCTCATCCAGTTAGAAGGAATAGCTGCCATAATGTCACTTCTGTTTTGAGTTGGAGGGGTGTCAGAAAAAAAATTCCCTTAACCTTACACTATCACATGCAAGCACACAAGTGAGCATATACCCATATTAGATCATGAATAAGTGTCAAGGAAGGGAGCACAAAGGAAAAACAAAAGTAACCTTCAAGTAACGTATGCCATATCGGTTGTATGAAAGGAAATAAATGCCCAAAGAAGGAATTTGTCAGGATTTGGAGTTTTAGAGATAAGCTCAATCAAGCCATTCACATCCTTGTACTTCATGTCACCTCCAAAGCAGTTGAGCCTTTGGTCATCTTTGTGTAGAGGAGCTGAGAAACCCAGCAGAGTGACTTGGCTGAGGAAGGGGCACAACATGGTGACTGCAGGAATCTTGCCAGAAGAGAAGGACTCTTGACCTTGAACAGGTCAGAATGAGCTGGGTCCTCCTGTGTACTTTCCCAGAACCCCACATCCACCCCAGTGCTTTCAGTTATCCAGAATCCACAGAGCACACTGCATCGGACCTCACCCTCCTCAACCAGACTCCAGAGGGAGAGGCTGAACAGACTCCACCCTGGGCCAGGAGACGGGAGTAGCCAGGAAGCCAGAGAGTGTGGTGACGATGGGAAGCATCCTAGCCCAGGTGCCCCTCTCAGAACGCACAGATTGTATAAGAACATATCACAACGGTTAAAGACTTCATTATCTGAGACCCTAAAGATTGTGCTTCTTTTAACCAGTCCGTGAGAGGGCATCTCAGTCTCCCACATGCCTTTCCTTTGAGAACACGTAGTCAGAAAAATATACTAGACAGTGAGTCTCTGAGATGCTGTGTCCTGATCATCTTCAAGCCAAGATCTCACAGACTGCCTAAGTTCTTTATCCTCAACTTCTAACACAAATCATGATTGTGCTTTGACTATTATATCTCTTTCAATGTATAGACTATTCCTTAAATTACATGAGTATAATTATATAAACGTAACATCACCCACCTGTGGGGAAACTAAGCCCTATAGGTATCAGCTATGTCCCTAGGGCTGAGCACACACCTGATGCACAGCTGAGGAGAGAGCATCAGGCAACCAGCCAAGATGGCTCAATGGGCATTGATAGGAAGAGATCTTGAAGTCATGTTTCCCTCTATGGATCACTGGTAACTCAGGATAGACTCAAACATTACACTGTAAGTTAGCTGTATTGTAAGGAAGCTTTTAATAGCATCTTCCTGTTCATGGCATCAGGGGGTTCAGGTAATACTGAAGGTTGGGTTGTTTAGACCTTACCCTATAAGTGCACAACTAGACATGACCGCACTTACTTTGACTCAGGAGCCAGAAGGACCAGCATATTAGTGCCCCAGAATCAACAGATCCAGCCCCACATCCTTCAAAGGCTCATAATGGTTCTTCCATTTGCTGCCTGTGGACGACTTCTAGGAAATGTGACAGATGAGTGTGTGTATATAGCATCCCTGCAGCACAGGTGTCTGGGAGGTCCTGGATGGGTGGGGTGGGATAGATCTGGGGTGACTCTTGTGTGAAAGCCACGTTTACTGCCTGGGATCATGGTCCTAACAGAGATACTGAGAGGTGCCTAATAATGGGGCCATGGGGGCAACAGGAAACCAGGGTGAACGACCCATGACAATGTGCCCTGAACTTCTGAGGCCCAGGGCTAGTGCCTGCACTCTCTGTGCCGTTAGTGTTTCCACGTGGCTATGAACTTTTCACACTTTCTGTGGTCACGGTAATCACAGTGATAAGGGAACAGAAGTCAGACTGAAGAGATGCTTTCAGTGCTACCATGGACTCTACGCAGAGGGATGCCTACTTGACACTGTGAGCCATTATAATAGCTTAGGGCTTCTTAATATGAAGAAGAGCAAGCCCCCATTCCTTCCCACACGAGGTCCGATATTTTGCCATGGGCCCTGCAAGCCTAAGTAGAAGAGACGAGGATAAGAAGCACTCACTCACAGCCTTGAGCTCTCAGCGAACCTCAGCCTTTCATACACATTCATAAATGAGCACAGACTAGCTAGACCTATGTGTGCTGTGTGTGGAAGAATAAGCAAAAGGAGAAGCCTGGTTACAGGGTCCGAGGGTAGGGCAGGGATGCATAACATAATGGAAAAGGTCAGTCTCATGAAGGGATAGGTCTAAGAAGTCCTCTGTACAACATGATGGGACGGCTATCAACCTAAAGTAAGTGTGGGGTGTGTGATGTGTGCATGAGCTTGCAATAGTCATGCTATTTTAGAATGTGTCCTAATCTATAGAAACATAGTCCAGGGTCATATTAACAAGTACAAGTACTTGTCGGTTTTCAAAGCTTCATAGTTTTAAAAACATAAGTGGACAAACGGCAAAGTGGGAAAGGGGGTGGGGGAACCTGTGCAGAGGTGTGCTCCAGGGAGGAAACATGACCTGGGGTTCACGGGTGGAGGAGCATGTGACGGTGCCTTGGCCAGACAGAGACTGGAGCCCAGTTTAAGGTATCTAATGTCCCCGGGGTGATACTCAATTAAGAAAAAAGAAGTCAGGGCTCTCTTACATGGAGTCAATTGCATTTACAAAAATGATTTAAAATAGACATTTATTTTTCCTTTTTCATACTCTCTTGAATTTACTGGCAGGCTAGTAATCTAACTTGTTGTTGATGTTGCTGTTTCATTCCTGGGTTAACTGTTGACTCTTTAAAAGATATATCACTTAAACCTACATTTGGTAAATAAACACCTCTTCTTCTTCCATGCAAAGGCAGTAATTAGAGTCTGAGAAGCAGAAGTGTTAGCCTTGGGCTGAATAAAAGCTCAGATATTCCTGTGGGACTAAACACTTGCCTCAGGCTTTTGTAAAACCTACAAGAAGATGGCAGAGTGCACCCTGTCCATTGGTGGCATGGTGGTTTGAATATGCTTGGCCCACGGAATGGCACTATTAGGTGCGGCAGTGTTGGAGTGGGTGCGGCTTTGTTGGAGGATATAAGTCACTGGGGGCAGGGAGCACCACTTGATCTCAGCTGTTTGAGACCAGATTGGGCAGCATGGTGAGAACCCCCCCCACCCCTCCCCACCACAAACAGCTTAAAAACATAAAGGAAAGCAAGGAAAAAAATCACTGACTATGCGACCGTGTGTTCTATAGAAACATACACTGTAGCCCCTAGTGATTGTCTGACAGAGATTAAATATTATCCAAGGGAAGGTCTGCAGTCTCCTCAGGATCCTTACTCAATTAAAGAATGAAATGAAGCTTATTTCTCCAGGTAACTCCAGCAGCCAATTGTCAAGCCTGACTATGGTGTGGGGCTGCTATCAGACAAATGCCCACTTTCCCTTTACAAAGACGTCGATCCTAGTAACAAGTCCGCAGTGGTTTGAACATGCTTGACTCATCAGAAGCAGCTCTACTAGGAAGTGTAGCCTTATTGGAGAAAGTGGGTCACAGTGAAGGCAGGCTTTGAGGTCAGGCCACTGTGATCCAGAGCCTCCTCCAGGTTGCCTGAGAGACAGTCTTCTCCTGCCTGCCTTTGGACTGGGATGTAGAACTCTCAGCTCCTTCTCCAGCCCTGAGTCTGCCTGGATGCTGCCATGCTTCCCACCACGTTGGTAATGGACTGAACCTCTGAAACGGTAAGCCAATCCCAATTACATATTTTACTTAAAACACATTCCTTGGTTATGGTGTCTCTTCACAGCAATAAATCACCAAAATAAGGCAGGGTCCAACTTTCCATTACCATGGCCAAATTGCAGACAACTTAAGAGATAGAAAGAGCTCTTTTGGCTGATGATGTCCAAGCTATCAGTCCATCACAGTGATTGAAAGTGGCAGAGCCCAGTTCCCTAACTCACTGCAGAACAGGATGCAACAAGAGAGAAACAGGAAGTAGCTAGGATCTAGATGCCTTCAAGGACCAACCCCCAAGTGACCGACTTTCTCCTTCCTGTCAATCTCGCTTCCTAAATTTTCTACAGTGTCCCCAAATACTACACCAAAGACTACACATTCAACATGAGCCTGTGGGCACTTTAACACTCCAACCACACAATTCCCACAATTCCCTGGGGTATATCAGTCTTTGCTTTCCGCTGGTTGTCGCTGAAAGCCACCAGAGAGTCTGATTTGGCTAACACGTCAATCATTCATTTTCTCACAAGGCTGCCATCTGGGGCCCGGGCTGTTCACACAGCTATATACCTTGAAGTTGCTTACCACAGGAGCCCCATGTTTGGTATGTCAGGACAATGCCACAGAGACGACACATTCCAGTTGCAACTATTACGTCTCCACAGTGCATTGGAGGACCTTAAATTTGAGGACCAATGCATTTGAGTTACTTAAAGTGACTAAGTACTCCAGGTAATGTTTCAAAACAGAGTGTGGTGTTTTCACAACTTGTACTTTCTCTCTGATATTATTTTGGCAGTTGCGCATATTAAACTGGGTCCTGGTGGCTTGACATTCTGTTTGCCAGGGCCCCGAGAAAGTGAGCTCCCACACAAATATGCTTTTAAAAGGCAGAAAGAAAGCCCTTGACACCAGGATGCCCTTTTTTTCCCAGGGAGGCTGAAGTGAGCTCCCTGGCGGGCCACACAGGGGTTTAAAAAGAAAAATGGTATTTTGGCTCAAAATGTAAATTTGCCCTTTTCTCCCAACACTGGCTCAGCTGGCCTCTCCTCGATGTTAACAATCGATCTTCCTCGAGGTTGGCATCTCCATGTTTCCCATGCCTGCTGCTCCCTTTCCTAGAGTTTTTCTGGCTTTGTTCTCTCCACCTCTGTCCCTTCCTACCCTGGATTTCTCTAGCCACCGTGCTTTCTGTCTTTGCTGTAGGACTCTGGGAATCGCCCCTGTTTGTCTTCTCTATATCCTCTCCCTCCCTGCATGATGCCTCTGAGTCCCAGGGAGAAACACTGCCATTCAGAGCTCCAGGGACAGCGCACAGGTCACCACTGCAAACCACACAAGGCCTACAAAAACAGTTTTCCAACAGAGTTCTCTCTCCCTCTCTGCCCCCCCCTCCAGGAAGTAAATTGTGTAACAGTAATAAACGCCAATAACACTTGAGCTGTAGGACCCCAGCTCTAGCCCCGTCTTCCTTCCTGTGGGTACACTGTGACACACCCAGAAACGTTTAGTTGCTAAACAAATAAATGCACATGAGTTTTGCTGGAATTTATTAAGCATTCAAATTGCTAAGTAAGGGAAAGCCACGCACTTGAAAATGAAATATTCAGAGTCAGACATGGTGGCACATGCCTGTCATGCCAGCATTTGAGATACTGAGGCAAGAGAACGGAAACAAATGTTCTAAGTTTGGGGATAAGCTTGGGCTATAGTATAAGATTCTGTCTCAATTCAAAAGAAAGAAAACTGAAAAAATGAGATTTTATTCCAAAAGAGAAACTGACCCATTCTTTCTTACTTTTTCTCTCTCCCTCCCTCCTCCCTCCCTCCTTCCTTTCCTCCCTTCCTTCCTGTCTATCCATCTGCCAGTCTGCCTTCTGCTTCTTCCTTTTCTTTCTTCCTTTTTTTATTCCCTCCATCCTTGTTGCCTTATCATTATATTCTTTTAGACAGAGTTTTTCCATACAGCTCAGCCTGATAGGAAACTCTTGGCAATCCTCCTGCTTCATCCTACCAAATCCTACAATATTGGATCAAAACCCAATATAGTCTAAGTTTTACATGAAGACAGTCTAACTCCACCTATGACATCCTAAAATATTTTTAATGAAATTATTGTATATGGAGTGAAACAGACTTCATTTTGCAGTACTGGGGACTGGTTCCAGAGCCTTGTAGTTGGTAAACACCTGATCTATTACTAAAGAATATTCCCAGCCCCAACCTGCCCCTGAATCTGGCATCTGCTTTGTATGGGAGAGGTATATACCAGCATACCCCCTGATAAATGTGTGTTTGATGAGCCAGGGCTGCTGTCCTTCAACACAACTAAAAACACCTGGTTGAGGCATTACCACTTCTTCAAAGGCTTCCATGAAAAAAAAAAAAAAAAAGAAAAAGAAAAACTGTCCCATGCATTCACTATGTGAGCATAGCCACTGCTTTCACACAGACCCCCAGCCCTCCACCCCTGCCCCTGGAAATGGACTTCAGATATAATGAGCCCGGAGCACCATGGGAAACAAGGGAGAAGAAATTATGGGTGAGTGACATGGGGAAGTGACATGCTCTTTTCCCATGACCCCTCTAATGTGTCATCTATTAACAGAAACAGAAAGTGATTCCTCTGTATGTTTGCCACAGAGCTAGAAAAGTGACAACGGAACCCTGCTTCTCGGGAAGAGGGCTCCGAGGTCACCGAGGGAAGTGGAGGGCAGCAGAGCAGAGCCTCTCCTAAGAAAGCTTCCTGAGGTCAAGTGGCCTGTAAAAGCCAGGCTGTGGGGCGTGGGCACTGTCCAAGGTCCTGCTCAATGTCGCGCCAGAGGCAAGACAGCCTTCAAAGGCCTTCAGGCAGCCTGGTGAACATTTCTAAATTTTCATTTTCTTTTTTTTTTTTCCTTTTGTTTTTGTCTATTTGTTTGGTTGGTTGTTTTGGTTTTGGTTTTAGGGCTATATTTTCTTATTAAGACAAGAATGCCGGTATTCACAACATTTGTAGGGATGCAAACATGAATAAATTAATTTACAGATAAAAGAAAAAAATCTGTTCAAAAATCTTCTTTAAAATGGAGCTGGAGAGATTGTTCAGGAATTAAGGGCACTAGCCAATCTTCCACTGTAGCCAAGTTGGATTCACAGCATCTATATATATATGGTGACGCACAACCATGTCTAGCCCCAGTCCCAGAGGATTTGATACCCTCTTCTGGTCTCTAAGGGCACAAGGCATGAACTTAGTACATACATGCACACGTGCATGCAGGCAAAAAACCCATATACATAAAATAAAAATAAATAAATTTTACACACACTTTTACCCACACAGATATGCTCACACGTATTTTTGTTTCTTTGCAAATGTTTGCAAGCACTATATTAGTTACTTTTCTCTTTCTGTGATAAAATACTTCGGTCAAGAAGCCTTACCCCAAATCACATTCCATGACCAAGTTTAATAAATACCATATATGTTTATTCTATCAGTTCTGTTGCCATAGAGACTCTTGGATGACTGGGATGGTAGGAAGGAATAGCGGTGAGATCATTAATGGTAAACTTAGAGATTATATTCTAGATGTAGGAGAACAAACAGCTGGGCATGCGGAAGCTGATGAGGCAAAACCATCACATTTAGCCCTGAGCTTGGAGGTGTAGTCCAAACTTCTTCGCTTATCAATACAGATTCTCTTCTTCTCAGAATGATAGGACATAAGAGGGGTTTGAGGGGGGAGAGGGAAGGGGGAGGTAATGTAATTATATTTTAATTTGAAATTTTTTAATAGATGAGAGATAGATTCTCAAACCCAGTGGTCATCATTCTTATAGTTCTGTATAAGAAAATATTTCTGTGAAGACTAAACGCAGATAGAGCCCTTTCTATTTATTTCAAACTAAATGATAACTAATAAGGAATATCAAATTGGAGTATACTTTTGTATATCTAATTGAACATAATCATATGAAATATTTCATATAGATCTACTTCAGTGATTAGTAAACTTAACATAAAATGTGATAAGGATTGAATGTTATTTCACCTGTGTGGGCTGGGGAGGTCTGGGGTTAGGCTAGAGTGGACATGGACATGCACAACACATATGTGAGAAGACAGTCTCAAGTATCCCAAGCCTGTACCTTGTTTAACACAGGGTCTGGCATTCTAGTGCATATGACGACAAGTTGATCTGCAGTCTTCTGGCTATCCTGCTTTCCCCAGCTCCTAGCTTCCAGTAAGATTGGAGATACGCTGTTGTGTCTGGCTTTACCTAGACCCTAGGCATCCAAACTCAGGTCGTCATGATTGTGGGGTAAGTGCGTTACCCACTGAGCCATCCTTGCAGCCTTTAGTTGTTCTTCGCAGTAAAGTTTAGCCATGTGTGAGAAACATGCATTGGTGTTTGTTTATTTCTCCCCATTACATTAAAGCATTGCAACATACATCTTTGAATCACTCTGGTTATCTTTTATACTCTGAGTGTCTCCCTACTGGGAGAATGCCTCTTGTTTGCTCTCTGACCTCATCCTCAAAGCCTTAAACTCTCTCCCAGCCCATTCAGAAATAAGCCCATCCCCTTGGAGGCCTGAGGGGCTGGTGACATTGTGTGTTCTCATGGGGCCTTCAGTCTTCAGGGAGTTGTCATTTACTGCAGCATGTTGTCATGTTGTCTCTGTGTCTACTTAAAATTAATTTTAATGTCCAAAATGCTAACCTCATTAGTTCAGAACAGTTTCTATAAGCAGCACATAGATTCCATAAAATGAAATGGTTCGGAGCCCTAGAATTAGCCTTTAAAAACAAAATTGTATGCCTTGACTCAGCAGGGAGTGAAATTATGCACATTTAGTTCTAAATCTTTTTGGAGATTGATAATAAAGGCTTATTGATAAATTATGTAGTTACTGTTACAAAACACAAAACAACAACAAAAGCACAAAGAAGAAAAACATCCAGACTTGTTTTAGGGGATCTCAATTAACTTCTGAGTTCCCTGGGGGTGAAAATGTCCCAGGGTACGGAGACACTTTACCCACTTACCAACCAGAGCTTTCAAAGGTGGTGACTACACAAGACAAACACTCCAATTTATCACAGACATGATTCTCAGCAGCAGTGGGGGAGGGGTCAAACAAATAATGAAAAAAAAAAAATAATGCATTTGTTTCTTAGGACTTCATGCTCAAGAGAAAAGACTGACCAAATGGCCTTCATGCCAAAGCAATAGCACCAACATGAAGCATCTTTGATAAAAAGAAAAGAAACGGGTTTTCAAACATGCTCACATGTTTGACTCTGCTGTAGAAATTCCCTTAAGGCCCCTATAAAGTATTAGAAAATGTTTTGAATTCCCAATGTGTTCTGGTCCTGGAGATTAAAATCAATTGGCATAAAATAGCATTCCCAAACAGACTATAAACAGTTAGCTTCTATTGAGAAATAATATCATAGAACTCTAAAATACAAATATGAAAATTTCAAGGAATAGTGTATTTTGACAGCACAGTTCAAGGCAACAGCAACAATTTGAAATAATTTAGAATAAAGCTGACTTGGATTTCTGGTTGGAAACAGTACATCTCGAACCATTAGGTTTTCTCCAAGATTAGCTCTAAGAAAGAGAGAAGATGTCATTGGGATGATGTATCTGCCTCACAGTGGTTAGTCTATGTGATTATCTCACCTATATTAATTCCTGGGTGATGAAACAGGCATATGGTTGTGGTGGAGACTGGTGCTCCAGAGACATGGCATTTGTATGTAAGGTATGTGTGTTATCCCAGAAACTTGCATGTGCCCTAACTTGATGTATGTTTTCTTTTCTCTAGAAGGGTACAGGGGCTATTGTAGGGGGGTGGTCACTATAGGTTTGTAGGATCATCTCAGAACACAAATCTCCTAATGTTACTGTATATAGACCTTCCATAAAACATGAGTTAAAATCTGGCTGCCAATCCATGTCACTTGAGAGTCAGGTGACATTCTCTTAATTCTTGTGGTTCAGCCCAGTCTGGAGTTCATTTACTCAGCCCCCCGGGAGACACTGCTACACATGGAGCTGCTTCTCACAGGAGGATCTCCAGGTTGCAAGGACAGAATAACCAGTGAGGCATAGGCATGGTAGACCCAGGTTGTGCACACAGAGAGCTTTAGCAATCTAACACAAGGACATCTCTTGAAAGAGTTAACTCTCTCTGCAATATGAACCCAACACCCTGTTCTCTCCTACTCAAATACTTCGTGGTCACAATTCTCTCCTGGTGAGGAGGGCCAGAACCAATGGGGGAAACCACTGATGTGTGTGTGAGATGAATCTAAAACGCTGATAACAAACAGCCTACAGCTAGGGGCAGTGACCTCAGAGGAAAAGGAAGAGAGACAAGGGAATGACTAACAGAGATCTACCCCGAACACTGGAAAGACATGTCAGTGGAGGTGAAGATAGACTGAAGAGAGACAGAGAGATAGGGAAGGTTGGGACGTTGTGGATGATGGACAAAAGGGCAGGAAGACGACACATGAGCAAGGATCAGACATCCAGTCTGGGACACTGTGAGCTTGATGTTGTAAGTGAACATTTCTGGGAGGAGTTATAGAGCATTTTAGTGGGTCATAAGGGACAGGATGGAACACAGGCCAGATTTACGTTTTACTGTCCATGGAGAAATGGCTTTGACTAAGACCCAGAGAACTGACCATACATCCCCAACCTGGATGGGTTCTGGGAAGGAAAGCTTTTCTTGTTTTCAATTATGCTTTGCCTTGTTTTAAAAAGATATGGTCTCCTATGCAGCGCTGTCTGTTCTCTATGAAGACTTGTCTGTCCTTGTAATTTTCCAGCTTTGGCCACAGACGACTGGGATTGTGTCTGAGTATTACCCTTCCCAGAACCCAAGTGGATATCATAACATCACAATGCTTGTGTTTATCTGAAGAAGGACATTCTATCCCCAAGCCACTTAGTCACCAGAATAAACCATCTTTCAGCACCATTTGAAAGTCACAGTTGGTGACAGCAGTCCTCAGAAGAACACAAGTTGATGATACACTGGAGGTTTTACTCTCTCCAGTAAGGGAAATGTAAGAAAGGGAGAGATATGCCCCCCCCCTTTCTTGTAGTATCTGTGAGCCTACAGACATTAGGATCATCTGCTCCTGTTTCCACAGTATCAGGATGCTGTGTTTGGCTGGTCCACCCTCTCTGCAGCTTGGCAAACCAACAGTTAGTGAAACAAAGTCATACTCACTCCCAACAAAAGGCACAGCAGAGCCAATCCAGGGCTCATCACAAGAGTGAACTACTGAGACCACACACCTCACTGCAGAGGCTGGGGACTCTTGCTCATGATCCAATGGAAAATGTTATAATTTTCCAAGGTTTTATGTTATCTTTTTGGGCCTCAGAGAATTCAAGATAATATGGAAAGTTGTTTTTGCGGTAATGAATTTTGTAAATGTATTTTTAATGATATAGTCTGATTAGTAGGAGTATGGTGGTAATAACTGATAGTTTTTCCACCTCATGTTAATAAATAGAAAGAGTAATTGACTTACGCAGGGGATAGGTCTTAAAGCATAGATTAATCGAAGTAAGAGGTTATAAATGTGGGCTTAAAGGCCCTTTGGTAAAAACTGTACAAGTTATTCTTAAATGATGTGGTCTTACATTTCATATCCATTGCTAGTATCTCAGAAGACAAGACTCAGGATTCTGAGTGTGCACTGTGACACCAAGCCAACTTGTGATGCTCTGCCTAATTCTGGCCTGTGGAATGACTATAACTTTCCTTCTTGGTGTCTCTTTAAATCTTCATTCTAATCTATTTTATTCACACCAAGGCTCTGAAGTTGTGGGAATCATGTGGTTGCATTCCATGTTCTGAGAAGATAACTCCTAGTAGCAGGAATCACACCAGGGTCTGCTCTGTTCATCTGCCCCTTTATTCTGCTGTGAGTACCTCCATAAATGTGGGCTCAAATCCAGTGCTCATGGTAGACAGCAAGCCAACTAGCCAACTGTCAATTACTAATAACTCATACCATCAATGTCTTATATAACTTGATCAAGCAAGCAGTCAATCCAGTTAAAATTCAGACCCAAACAAAATATGAACATTTGGAGCATATGCATTCTGAGAATGTACTATGTAGAGCCCCTAAGCAAAACAAGCAAGTTTTTCTTAGTTTTAATTGAGGTCTAGTTGTGCTCAGACACTTTGGAGAGACTATGCTACATTCTCTGACATCCCTATCCCATAGTCATGCTAAGTAGTTGTCTTTCTTAGGGTTTCTAGTGCTCTCAAGAGACACCATAATCACAGCAACTCTTATAAAGAAAAGCACTTAATTGGGGCTGGCTTGTAGTTCAGAGTTTTAATCCATTATCATTATGGCAGGGAGAATGGCAGGATGCAGGCAAACATGGTGCTGGAGAAGAAGCTGAGAGCTCTACATCTGGCCTCAGAAAGGCAGGCATCAGGAATAGAATGCCCCAGTGGCCCTGGCTTGAGCATCTGTGTCTTCAAAGCCCACTCCCAGGGACCACTTCCTCCAACATCATCATACCTATTCCAACAAGGACACACTTCCTAATAGTGCCACTCCCTATGAGACCATGGGGGCATTTTCTTACAAACTGACATCATAGTGGTCATGAATAAATAACACTGGGCCTCTGTGCCTGCCTCACTGCCAGACCCAGTGTGTGAGTTGCTGTAGGGTATGTGTAATGGAATGGAAGATGGATATTTAATAAGATTGTGCATGTGAATATTTGTCCTTATTCACCCACATGTATGTGTGAGACATAAGGACCATCCCCTCCTTGCTGAGCTTTTTCAGAAAAAGCTCTGAATCTACTGCTCCCATCTAATACCATGGGATGAACCTTTCATGTCTTAGCAATTTGCATTAACTTATTTTCTTCTGATTTACTAAAGTTTGATGAGTAGCTACAGTGTATCACACTCCTACACAGAAGGATAAAAGGTATACTATAGAAGGAAATAGCATGCTACCATGAAAGTTGGAAACATGTGAAATAAGCAGGAAATGTCACTGATTCTCATAGCCTAGTGTACTGCCTAGTACTCACAGCCAGTGACTGCCTCTGACCAAAGCAGAAGAACTTTGTCCTCTGCTGTTTCTGACTTGTGCCAATATGAAGAACTCCTTGAAGCCTATCATCTCATCAGCGCCAACTATTGTCCATGAGAAGATTTGGGATGATGTAAGATGCTAAGATATCTGCAGAACTTTAGAGGGTGGACAATGCAGTGGTTGGCATCATGGTGGAAACTGGTCAACATGAACTTGTTTCAAATCCAACAAACACCCCACTTTTCGGACACAGTGGCAGGAAATATTCTATGCTCTGCGACAGATGAACTGGTTGATACCCAATGCATAGAAGCCCGTGTTTATCTATGAAGTTCCCACCAGAATGGAGAATTGGCAAAGAGACAATTAGCACCAGGGTGATAGTGATGATGGCTATAAACAAGTAAAAGAATAATAACTGGTCTTTAAATTGTTAGGCAGTGCACTCAAATTCATTAGGTGATATGCTGTCCACTTTGTGAATCAGTCTGTGAGTCAGTCTGGTCAGTGCCAGCTTCCTTCATCCCTAGTTGCTACAGATTCACTTGAGTTTCCAGCAAAAAAACCTCACTCTGGGAACTACAGTAATGATAGAGGGTGGCAAGCTATACCTAAAAATGCAATCATGAGAAAATGTTATGGGGGTGATCAACCACTTTCTAATTAGACTGAATGCCTGATGCATGGGAGAAGACACATACCTGGTACTTCAAAATTGTCCAAGAATCTGTGATCTGGGAGCTTACAGGCCCCAGGTGTGAGAGACTCTATTATTTTGCTAAACACATGAACTGTCAAACTACCCTTATCTATTGTTAAAGAGAGAGGAATTAGAGGGCAGTTTTGTATTATATAATGTGAATATTATATATAATATATAATACACATATAATGATACATTATAATATACTAATATATTAAGTATTATAAAATATATTATATAGTACATATAATCTGCATATTATATTATATAATTTGTATTACATAATATATTATACAATATACAATATTTAATATTTATTTAATAATATATAATAAGTATAGGTGTTATGTGCAATAATAGTAAATGCAATAATAACAATCAAAGAAAAAGAGGTCCTGAATTTGAAAGCAAGTATAGTAGCTATAACAGGTGTTCAATCAGGGGTGAGTTGATGATGGAAGAGAAGAGGTGAAATGATATATTTTAATAATAAACATTTTAAAGTAGTTATTGAACATTAGTCATAGTTGCCTACTCCTCCTGTATACAGTCTCAGTAATGGGGAGGCCGAGGCAGAAGATTTACTACAAATTCAAGGCTAGCATGAACTGCATAGGGATTTCCAGGCCTGCCTGGGCTACAAAGTGAGTAAGACCCTGCCTGAAAACCAAAATGAAAAGGAATTTCTCACACTGATATTCAGAAATTTGGTGACTTGCTTTCTGAAGGAAGCATGCTCACCCTGAGGGCTCCACCTGAAAACAATGGACATAAGGCTGTGGTTCAGTCAATAAAGTACCCTGAGTCATAGGGGCAGAAGCAGAGTAGGGGACTCCACTGTCCCCTCAGTGGAGAGGAGAAGGAAGTTATGGAGGATTCTCAGTGAGGAGTCCGTGAAACACATTGCCCACCCTGCTTAGAGCTTAAGCAGATCCTCCAGCTATATGGACATCAGGGAACTGTGCCCTTTGGAGACCTCTCCGGGCCAGGGCTGGGAATTACCCAGGGCTGGGAAAGCCCAATTACTTCATTGTGGGAGTCTGTTTTTAAAACACCCGAAGGTGCTGTTGGGGTAGAATACAGAGCTGCCAGGAGTGGTGGCTCAAACCTTTAATCCCAGCACTCAGCAACAACGGGCAGGCAGTGACAGGCAGACCTCTATGAGATTGAGGCCAGCCTGTTCTACATAGTGAGACCCTGTCTCAAAACACAAAACAAAACTATGAACTTTGTAAAACAGGATAATACATTTTATGAAACTATGCATAAGTTTTAAAACTCAGTGTGTTCATGATTTTTTTTTATTTATCTTTCATTTATGTTTTACTCTGTCTTTTAACATTTTCTCCCATTGATGTCCTTTTGCAAAGAGAAGTCAGGGAGGCCTTAAGGGCAGAAGCTTGGTAAAAACAGCTTCTAATGCCAGGGCTGTCTTCAAGCATACCGCACACCATCAACACCCAGTTAAGGGAACTCCTACTTCTGAATGTGTGGGTTGAGATGGACAACCCACAATGGGCAGTTTTACACCTTCTGTTGGTCATTCACCCATAAAACCATAGCCTGCTGCTGCTTATAGGTGTAACTTTAAGTGCGAAGAACTTCTTTTCTAAAGTGATTGTTCTTAATGTCCTGATGCTTTCTGTAGAGAGGTAGACTGCAGGATGATAACCCATAGAGAGACTCATGCCTGCCAGCACTCTGAGGGCCATTAAGTACAGTGTAACAGGATTAATTTAACTCACAGCATTGGAAAGGAGGCTCAGTGCTTAAGAGCTCTTGCTGTTCTTGCAGGGGATATGGGTTTGTTTCCCAGCACCAACATGGAGGCTCACCACGCCCTGTAACTTGAGCTTCGGGTATCTGATGCTGCCCTGTTTCACACTCCCAGATTCCATGAGCATTTCATAAGCATGTCCATATACATATATAGTCAGGCACATGCACAGAAACATAAAAATATGAATAAATCCCTAAGGTTAAAAAAAATGTTTTAAAGGGCTTTGCTAAATGTCATGTTTGTGCCATGGTTTCTACTCAATGTATATTCACAGGTTTATAATTGATACCTGTTATTTTCTTATGATGTTGTTGGCTCTCACTGCAAGGCACAAAAGGCAGTCAACTATTCAACAAAGTTCCCTGAGCGAGAGAGAGAGAGAGAGAGAGAGAGAGAGAGAGAGAGAGAGAGAGAATCGCCGAACCTTCAGGTTTTAATTGTTGGCTTTGTCAGTGATCTTAAAATGTAAAAGAAAGATGTCTGGTTCAGCCTTGTAAGCCCATCCTCGCAGGAAGCTGGACAGGAGGACCACAGCTCAAAACGTCCCAGAGCTATAGTGAGTTCCAGACCAGGGCAGTCAGGTTAGTGAGACCCTGATTAACCAAAACAAAGCAATAATAAAACGAAACCTGAGAGTTCAGCTCAGCAGTGGTGCAAACTGGGTAGCAGAGATCAAAACCTAGGTTCAATCCCCGGCTCAGCATACACATGCAAAGATGCACACACACATAAAAGTGCACATATGTACACACATAAACACACACATTTACACACACAGACAAACACACACACACATAAACACATACACATATACACATATACAAATACACATACACAGAATAATTCATGATCTTTTAATGCTATTGATTGATTTTAAAAAGATCCTTGGAATGCTAAATTTAAGTAAATTTGCACAATGGTAAAATTTTTGTTTCATATTAAGATAAAGCATCATTATCTCAGTTCCTGAGAACATATTTGATTAATGATAAACTGACCCCAGACTCACCAAAACCTGTATTCCAACTTAGTAGTAGTCTTCTCTAAATACTGAACAAAAGGAACTTTTAAAAATACATGTATTTTTTCATCAAAATGACAACAAGTATCCCTCTTATGTGCATTCTGTACTTCTTCCTTATGTGCTCAATTGTGAACACATACTTCCTCCCTTTTATGAACCATCAGAAAGCATGTTATAGCCCCTCTTCCTGCAGTGATATCAATTAAACGCATGTTCACATATTACAGAGGAAGCCACACAACATCCCTGAACTCCCTGCAGCAGCATCATGTGACCTGCCTGCTTCTTAATGCTACCAACTATTATCCAACACCAGTATTTTCGTCAAAAGGCTTAAGTCCCTCTCCTCCATGGATATCTCAATGCAGTTCTACTGTCTAAGCTGGGGGTTTATAGCAATGTAGCAAAATGTATCAGAATTTACCAATTAGTACCATCTGTGATAACTCTTGTAAGCAAATTAATTCTGAAATCAACATTTTGAGACTAAGCCTCATCTAGAAGGAGACATATAAATCATAGTCACATTTGAAAATAAAAACAAGAATTCTACACTCTAGCTGTCGATCTCTGGGTTCCTACAGGAACCTTGTGAGGAATCTCAGGTGAGGTTACCTTGATGTCTTTGCAGGAGCAACATTTAAACTGATTAATAAACTCATTCTACATTGTAAAACTGAAGCCATTCTCTTGCTTTATGTCAAAAAATAGTGACTACGAAGTAAAGTAGCCTGGGGCTGACTGTAGCCAGGATGCTGAGTTTAATGACTCTGCAGTCTAATTGTCTCTTTCACTGTTGAAATCCTTGAATCTTCACCACACATCATCAAATTGCCATTTCAAGTTCAGCTTGGGCTCCTTTCTGTAAAATGAGACTGGTCCATTCATTACAATGATGGCTTCTTGGACAGTGACAGTGTCTTGGCACCTTAGCACAGAAAGCAGGCTGTCCCAAATATGCCCTTCAGTCACAGTGAGAACCTGCTCAAGGACCCATGTGGCCAAGCCGACTCGCATGTCTGTAGATGGCAGAGGTTACCAGTACATCTGAGATCTGCTTCCAGCCATGGGATTATGAACATTACACTCCAGAAGTACACCCCTAACTAAGACAATAAGAAAAACAGCAGTTGAAAGAAAATCACAACCTTCATTATTTCTTTAAAATTCTGACAAAATGCTCTTGTGGAGGAAGCTATTCCAGGGATGATGAAGCTGAGGGACCCTGCATCTTCTGATGAGTGACTCCTCATCCTCAGACCATTTCCCTACCCCGCAAACCATCCCCTGGGCTCTGTCCTACTTAAAGTCATTACGTTTTTGTCTAAGAATGCAAGGGGGTTGAATAACTACTTCTATTTGGACCCCTTATAGTGCTCCAGGACTACATGAGGGTGTGTGATACACATGTGAGTGCTTTTAATGTCATCTCTATAGAGACAAAAAAGGAGATGGAAAAAGTTGAAGCTAAAAGCTATTGGTGACCCGCAGATAAGTGATGGAAATATCACTGTGCTGGTGGCTTATAGATGAGCAAGTTAAACAAGGCTGAAAGAACATTCACCACAGAGCTTCTATTGAAAATGAATTGTGAACAGACAGACAGACCAGAGAAGAAAGGGTTAGAGGGTCTAATCCATATTCACTAACTCTCTGTTTTAATTTTCTAGTCTTGTTTCTGAGATGTTTATTGAGTAAATAGAGGCTACGCTCCTCATCTATTATTTTTTTTTTTTTTTTAAGTCTGGGGGGTTTCACTAATGTACCCATGGTTCACCTGGGAACTTCCCATGTTGACCTTGAATTTAGAAATCTGCCTCTGTCTCCCTGGGGCTGGGATTAAAGTTGTTTTCCCCTTGAAAAAGGATGCTGGGGAAATAGGCCTTTGCAACAGGACCTTGTGACCTTGTTAAGTGCGAGTCTGGGCCTTTAACAGTTTTTAACTTAGCTGTTTAATCTCTGACTAAATTCTGTTTTCTCTCCAGTCTTCTTGGATGTCTCTCCCTTGGAAGCCTGAATGATGTTTCCTTGCTCCTTGGCTAACAGCCACATGCTGGGACTATAGCTCTGTGCTCTGTCTTCCACTCTAGCTAATAGCTAGTGACCTTTAAAAAAATCTCAGCCACCTTGAACACTGTGAGGCCTTGACTTGTAAACCCAGCTTGTGAAAAACATTTGAGCTTTGCTCCGTTCTGCACTGGGAGAAAGTTCTTGGACACTACCACTGCCAGGATAGTCTCCATGGGGTGCTCTGAGCCTCACATCCCTGAGCGGTCCTCAGTCTCTCCTTATCACTTCTAACCATGTTTACCTGAACCTTTCTGCTTCCTTTAATGCTGAGGCCCACTCAACCCCCGACCCCATTTTCAATGTGAACATGCCTGGTATATTCAGGTGAATTTCTTTCTCACTGCATATGTTTAGATAACGGTATTCTGCTTACAGAAGCGTCTGAACTCTATCCATTTGTCTGCTTCACAGTAATGGGTTTATCTATTTAAACACAATGGAAACTACTCAGGATCCCCTGCATAACACAGATTCAGTAAATACTTGTCTCACGAAAAGCAAGTGAATACAATAGTCGAGTTCTGTCAAAAACACAAATAGTGTCTATTTTATCTTAGAACAGAACACAAAAGAGTTGTGAGCCATTCTTTGTATATGTTAGCTGATAAATGTAAATAGAACATTTCATGGAGAAATATTTACTAAAAAAATTAATAATATATTCCGCAGAGGTGACTTGCATATAGGACTTTCTGTTTGCTGTTTCTTTTTATTTCATTTATTTATTTTTCTTTTCAGCTCAGGTCTCGAATGCAGGGCCATATTCTCTCTACTGCTGCACCATCATGATGCCCTGGCATTTTATGTAATTAATGAATTGGCTACTAATTTACCATTTTGTAGCAAAAGGGTTGAATGTAAGGCTTGGCACATGCTAGAGAGAACACTACAATGACAACCACTTTTCATCTTTCTCTTTAAGACAAGGTTCACTGGGCTGGCCTGGAATTCACCTGAAGCTCACATCAGCCTGGGACCCTCCTGCAGGAGCTTTCCAAATCGCTGGGGGTGACAGGTGTGCACCAGGAGGCCTAGTGGTAATTAGGCTTCAGATGCTAGATCTGGGATGCATGCGACTTTTGAAGAAGCACTTACCAAGGAAAACTCCTAACTTCATGAGCTCTATGGGCCAGCAGCCCACTTAAAAGTGCGGTGGAACTGTTCTCAGGGTACGTGTGGAACAGTGTGTCAATATCTGTGAGTAGTGTGCTTCTCTGTACAGCTGTAATTGGTTGGCACTTTCACAATGAAGTGGAGGGGGAAACACAAACAAACGGCAATTTGGGGGAAAACATGAACTTCAGATTTTTCTCATGAATAGAAATGTAGTGACTGCCTGCAAAATCTTTCTAGGCTGAACTTCCTTTACCAAGAACTCTTCATACATTACAAATGTTCCTCCTTCGAGGTGAGCATGATAGACACTCCAAATTCTCTGGAAACAGGGAGCTCACTCTAATGTCACAGCAAGCCAGGCAGCCTGGCATGAGTGAAGAGGACTCACAGAGCCACTGGCCAGCAGACAGCTAGGTCAGAAGTGGCAACTGAAGCCACTGAGCAGTGATGGAGGAACTGAGGGAATTCAAAGGGGCAAAGATGGCTCCTTCAGTCGATAGTGACAGGGCAGCTCAGGAGGCAGACACACCAGAAAGAGACTCTGGACCTGGAACTATACTCCACCGAAAGGCAAGCCCAAGTGTTCACAGTCCTGTGATTAAGGTATTCATCTAGAAAACCTGGAGGAAATAGATTAGAATTTATTACACTGAGGATTTGTCTCTGCCAAAACTAAACTGGTGCTGGAGAATAGAGAATCTGAGGCTTTAGGGATACACTGTGAGTCCAGGGCATCCTGGGCTTCAGGAAGTAAAACAATCTCAAACAAACAAACCAACAGACTACCCTTCCCCCATCCAATAAATCCCCCTACATATCAATTAAAAGCAACAACTAAAAACCAGGAAAATCTAGACACATATTTCACTGAAGACAACAGGCAGCTGGGACATCAATATACAAAATATTTTCAAAACCTCATGTCATAAATGGAAATTCAATTTGAAACCTCAAAACTGATTTCCCAATCACCCAATGACCCTAAACCAGAAGACTGACCACAGCAGATGCCAGGGACCCTTACAAGCCACAGCAGGGCCAGTGCTGAGGAGAGGGTCACCGTTTCTCACAAAACTAGACTTGTAAGTAAGGATGTCACATGTTCAGGGATCTCTGAACCAATGAAAATGACACAGCAGCAGAAACCACAGAGTCACGGAGGAAACTTGATATGTACTTCTACTAAAGTGGTGCTGATCTTGAAAAGCTGTGGGCTACATGTTTCCTACTGTAGAACATTCTGGAAGAGGGAAAGCTTTGGAGATCTGCAAAGGTTATTGTTATCCAGGGTTTATGGTGAAGGAGAGACCAAAGGACAGAAGGGGGTGGTTGAGCATGTGGAGACGCGATGCTGTTACTGTGAACCGCATGACATGGCACATTTGCTCAAAACTGAGAGATATCTCACAATCAGAACATACCCTCAGATAAACTATAGACTTAGATTTCAGCATATTCTAGTCATGGGGGTGCTGACAGTGGTGGGAGAAGCCCACAGGCAATTCTCCTTATTTCCTATACTGGGAGAGTGAACTTGAAGATACCTAAAGTATCTTCATTAATCAACAAGAAAAATGCATAAAATAGCAGCAAAATAGAAGGCAGGGTGATCTCAGTCATGGCTACCACAAGCCTTTTGCACATGGATAGTGATCTTGTTACAAGGCAGAAGTAGTTGCTGAATAGAGACAGTTTTCTTTCTTCAGTGGTATATAAACTGGTAAGTTGTCCATGTGCCTATAAACAAAGCCTGACATACATACCTCTAAGTAACCCTACCTAAACCCATAGTCACCAACCAAAACCCAAATCAAAACAGGACACACAAAGGAAGATGGAACACTGAAGGACTCTAGTAGTCTTAGTATGGGAAACATGCTTCTGCCAGGCCGTGACCTTTCTGAATTCCCTCTGCCTTGAAAATTGTTAGATTACATTCCTAATCCTACCCAACAAGGTCTTTTTCCTTATTTGGACACTTCCTCTCCCTGAGGTTGGCCACTAAGATTCAAATATCAAAGAATTGAAATTTAACAATCAAACCCCTTTTGGCTCACCTAAATAGGATGATCAGTCAAAACATCAGCTTTCTCCCTTTTCCTTTATCAACTGCTATTTGCCTGTAGAACACAGACTCCTCTCTATCCAGTGAAAGCCCTTTGTCCCTCCTGGGCAAATATCCCCCCCTTCCTTGTTCCCTTTTCTCTTATCTCTTATTCCCTGCCCTTTATCCCTCTGGGGCAAATAAATCTTTGTGCTGAGACCTTGGTCTTGAGGTGTCTTGTGTTGCTGACACAAGTCCTTGTAAGCACTGATCTATAAGAAGTAAGAGGATGATGGGGATGGGAGGAAGACAGGAGAGGGTCAGGATTAATATGATCCAGATACAGTATTTAAATGTTTGAGAATGTCAAAGGGGACCTCATTATGCTAGTAACTCCCCAGTGTCCTGAGGTAGAATTTGTAAGTTATATCTTTAACTTTTGCATTAGAGGCACTGAGGAACAACAACAAAAGAATTGCTAATTTCCCTGCATCCTAAACCTCATTTTAACAAAGTACATTACAGTTAACTCTTTCTCTACATTGAATTTTAATGCAGGAAACATAAAAAATACAAGTCTATTTCACTTCATAATAATTAGTTCATCAGACATACATTGGAATGTTGGCTCATTCATTCTGTGGTAGATGAAGGGGGCTTTATTTTGGAGGCTGGCCATATTAGAGGAAGTTATCATGTTGTCAAAGTACACCCACGGAGAGGTTAGAGGCAGTCGTGTGCAGAGTGAAGGAAGTTGAGACATTGGAGCTATTCATCAAGGCCAGGCTTATATCCCTCCCTTATCCCTTTGCATGGGTAGTGCCGGATGGAGAGAATCATGATAGCCCGAGATGAAGAAAATAAGCAACAGTGGGGGCTCAGCCCTAAACAGGACATGTGTGGCGCCCCATCAAAGGTTGAGGGGGCATTTCAAAAGAAGGAGTGTGAGCCAGAGAATAACACTGAAAAGTTATGAGCTGTTATTCTCTAGACTCAAGACAACCACTGAACTCAATGACTCATCCAAGACCAACGTGCCAACCATCAAAGAAGGGCTGGTCCACAGGGCAATCCTCTTTACCTCTGAGGTATTGAATGATGATAGATTGGGGGGAAGGTCAATCAATCACTGTTTATTTATTTATTTATTTATTTAAATTTACACTCTTCTGAGCCAACCAGACTCCAGGAGATAGTTCCAAACCCAGGTTAACATACAGAGGATTCTGTTTAATCTAAGTGGGGCACAAAACAAAATGAATCGTTATGAACATGAGAGATTTGTGAAGAATGGGGACCATAAGGAAGTTAGGGAGGTAGAGGCTGGGAGTTGTCTCAAAAACTAATTTTATTACTAAAAGTAATGCTACAGATAATTCTTACTGGCCACCTGTATCTGGTCATAAGCAAGAGGACAGTTGGCTAGAATCAGCATTGACAGTAATCTCTGGACTGGATGAGGTTATACAACCATCAGATTTGTCCACCATTTTAAGTTTCTAATCTCATAAATGAGATAATACATTTTTAATATCACTTGTAGTTTCAGAGGAGATACTTATAGAATGCATAGGACATTTTCCTAATTATCTTTAATTGTTTTAAAAAATATATACAAATCAGCTCTTTTCAAAAGTACCATTCATACATGTGGCTGTTTTCCCCAATATAAAAAGTAACTCACAGTTTCTACCACGCCTCTATCGAAAGAGTTACCCAGCATTTTTAGGTGGAACCTGAGTACTCAAAATTCTTGCATGTTCTTGAAACTAATTTTTTTTTTCTGAAGTTGAGATATTCCCAGATAGATGTTGCAAGCAGTACAGTATTTGAATGCTACCTGGCATTTGCCATTTTGTATGTGTGTCCAACTTAAGAACAAACTCTGCAATGGATGATTTAAACGGGCAAGTTGAATATGCAGAATTCTAATGCTGCCTATAGAGAAAAGCTAGATAACATGGCATTTTGACTCTTCAAAGAATCACTTCTTATCCAGCCTTTGAATCTCCAATGACTCTTCTCTCACCACAGGCTCTCACACATTTTAAGCAAGGCTTGTGTTTCCTCTAACACTGAGACTTCCCCCAGCCTGCTTTCTCTTCATGAGAATGTCAATTAATCTACTATAAGGGATATAACTAAACAAATATTATAAGGAGTAAATAATTAATCATTATAATCAAATTATTTAATTCAATTAATGTGCTAATTAATAAATGAGCCCTTCTCTCTTTTTCCTTTTTTTTTTATTGGCTATTTTCTTTATTTACATTTTAAATGTTATCCCCTTTCCTAGTTCCTCCCTCCTAGAAACCCCCTATCCCATCCTCCCTCCCACCACTTCTATGAGGGTGTTCCTCCACCCACCCACCCACTCCCACCTCCCAAGCCCTCGATTCCCCTACACTGGGACATCTACGAGCCTTCATAGGACCTAGGACCTTTCCTCACATTGATGCATGACAAAACCATCCTCTGCTACATATGCAGCTGGAGCCATGTGTAATCCTTTGTTGATGGCTTAGTCCCTGGGAGCTCTGGGGGGTCTGGTTGGTTGACATTGTTGTTCTTTCTATGGGGTTACAAACCCCTGCAACTCCTTCAGTCCTAAGTGAGCCCTTCTGAAATCTTAAAATCATCATTGTATATATTTGACTATCCTAAATATAATTTTGAGAAGTCAATAAAGAGAACAATTGTCAGCTTTAGCCCCAAATCTTAGGACCAGATGAAACATTACAAATTAAGAATATTGAAATAGTGACTATGAATCTAGAAAACATATTTACTCATCTATCATTTATACTCAATTTCCATGATTTAAATCTCATTGCTGGATGAATACAGCTCATCTGAGTTCATGTGGAAGTGAATCTATGAATGAGCACAATGTGAAAGTTCTGTATTTAGTCATCCACACTATTAGGTCTATGAGCTGAAACAGCTCTGCCCCCAGAAGGTTTCAGGCTTCTGGGGGCTCTAGCTTTCTTTTTATCTCTTTCTTTTCTCCAGGTATGCTAACTCTTAGGACAGATGTACCATGTGGTTCCTCTTGCTCATAGTCATACTTCCCAAGGTTGCCAATTACTTTTTCTCCCAAGAGAAGCCATATTGTGTGTGTGTGTGTGTGTATGTGTGTGTGTGTTTAAATAGAACTCTATCAGATAAATAAGATCAATTCTTCCAACCAACCTTGAGGAATATTAAAAGACAACATTCAGACATAAAGAAAGTATTGTACTTTGTATGTCCCATAAAGGACTAGGATCTAGACTATATAACTAGTGGTCAAATGCCAATAAGAAAAAGCAATCAGAAATTGTCTCTAAAAAAGTGAAAAATGAGCAGATGAATGAATCTTCCATATCATTAGTCAGTAAAAAAAAAATACGACTTAACTTATCACGACAATGAGACATTAGTACCCACCTATCAGAATTGATGAGGTCGAAGAAAAGTATAATGCTGTGATATTACATGTGTTTGTTGCTGGTGGGCCTGTAAAGTGGGACAGCTACTATGGAAAGCAGTTGGATAATTTGCTAGTTTGGTAGTTAAACATGTGGTCATGATGGAGCATAGAAGTAATTCTACCTCTGGGCATCCATCCAAGGGAAGAGAAAGCCTTCATTGTTACAAAAGCTTGTTGGCAAATGTTTGTAGTATTTTTATTTGTAATTGCTCATACTGGACCCAGATCCATCATCTTTCAAAGGGTTAATGAGTAATTAGCCTGGCTTGTATCTGGCTTTGAAAATCCATTAAGCCCAAAATAAACGTCTAGTAGGGTGGAACTTGGGGGAAATTTGGCTGAATGACAAGGCCTATCCACAAGATTACATGTTGCATGCTTTCACATACGTGGTGGTTTACGACTGTATATATAGGCATCAAGACAAAATTAGCACTAGCCACCTGGAGGATGGGTATAATGAAGGCCTTACAAGGAAAGCACTTGGAAGTATACACACAACTGTGTACATGCACACACATGCAAACACACACAGACACATGCAGACACACACACACACACACACACACACACACACACACAGGCAAGCATGCCAGTACTGGATCTGATTATATTCTCAACACTGTCACATGTCAATCTCCTCCTCTTCTTTTTACCTCATCTTTATCAGTGTGTAAATATCACTCATTGGAAGGCACAGGAGAGGGGTCAGGCTTAAGAGGAGGCTGAAGGTATGCAGGTTAGTAGTTCAGACCTAGGTGACTCTGACTCATCTTGGGCATCAAGTTTTCTAACAATACTGAGAAAGGCAGAGCCATTGCTCTATTGCCTGTATCAGCCCCATCCCTGAACTCTCCCTTTCATGGCCACAGAGCATTTACTAAGTTCCTTAAAATTGGCTCTAAATAATGAACATGTTCACCTCCGTAAAAAGTCTGGCATATTAACCTCAAAACTTCTCATAGCCTGAAGACAAGGTTATCAGCTATGGACAATCTGATTTCTTCTTCCCTGGGAAACAGAGGTCAGGTAGGTTGTGAAACTCTGTAATTCCATGAAGACAGTAACAGATATAATGGCTTTGGTATTGTTTTCAGCATTCTCTCGATATCTTTAGAGCAGATTCTTAATGAAATGACCTGGCATGGAATAAACATCTTTTCCCAGTCGTCCTCTATCCAGGGAGTGTTCTGAATCCCCCTACATATCTACCTTGCAAGTCAGTCTCACTGCTTGATCTTGCTGATTTATTTTCTCTGTGTCTAAAGTTGACACATGGAGTGTAACTGAGAACAGAGATTCTATGGTTGTTCAATTTATCCCTTAAAATTTTCTGACCAAACTCCCAAACATAAAATCACACAATCTAATGTCCCTATCAGCATCTGGGCTCCCTCCTCTGACCAACACTAGAGATATCCCCTATTCTACAGACACCTGAAGGCTAGCAGTCTCACAGTCATCCAGAGAACCAAAGTTAAAAAGATTAGGGTATTTTATTTTACACAGTTTGATGAAGACATTTGTGATAGGCTGAGCTGTTAGAATCTGCCATGGGCATGCTAAGACATACCACAGTCAGGGCCAGTGGAGGTAGCTTTTATAGGCTTCTTTTTCAGTTTTAGAAATAACAGAATGCAGCCTCTGGTCATGTTGCTAAGGGAATTCTACCCTTTAGCTAGTCGGACTTTAGCTCTGGATGCTCAAAGAACATTTTTATTTTTTCAGTAGGCATGCACTTTAATTTCACCACCTATAACACAATTGGGTCCTATTTTTCTTGATTTAATGGATCTTACTTTCCTGGCAGCCATAAGAATCCCATGCATGTGAGTGTCTTGTGTGACATGGTGAAGCACCTAGCTTTGGAGGTAATTTATCCTTTGGCTTTCCTTCCCCAGGTGTATCTAGACATCAGCTTTTTGCAGAAAGGTTTTCCTGGGTATTTGAGAAGATATTTCAGCTCCTGCAGTGACAAAAGCCTATTCAGACGCTGCATAATTTACTAACCTGATTTATAAAGCGCTACATTACGTCTAGTACTTTCATGCAATATGAGGATAGAGCCTTCTGAGGAAAGGAAAGATCTGTAATGATCGCAATGCACCCTGGAATTACATGCAATGGAAGAAAGCAGATTGGGGCAATTATCCCTCTTTTTATTATTAAACCTTCAGATGGCAGTTAGAGGTTAATGGGACTATTATTTTTCCTTCTTTAAAAATCTGCCTTAAAGCTTATCTGGATGGCTCCACATGAGGAGCCAGGCTCTTGCAACAGCAGGCAGAGCTTCTATTAAGCAAGGAGAGAGATCACACGTGTGTGCTATTACTCAAATAAACCCTAGAGTCTTCAAGTCCTGGAAATGAGCCCTGATGATGATAAGTGTCCCTGCACACTTAATAGCAAACATGGTATCTTTAATGACATTTTTATAAAACACAGAATGTTTTTTGTACATGGTCAAAACAAGTCATGTTAATTGGAAGACTCTTCGAGATGATTGGCAGAAAAACCACACCTCTGATTACCACGGCAATTACAACCTCTGAAGATGCTGCCTGGAGATGGATTCCAGACTGAAGCCCCAGAACACTGGCATTGTCTATGGCTGATACACTTCCAGGGTGAAAGGTGGGCCTACGCTCTAGGCAGATAGGGGAATGGGAAGGGCTAGAGTCAGGAGTGAAGTCGGAATGGCCGGACTATCTTCCTAGGTCTTTTCTCAAAGTAGGTCACATGAAAATACTTTTCTAAAATGGTAAAAATGGTGAGCTGGCTTTTCTCCCTAATCTCCCAAAAGTGACCAATGAATGAGAATTCAGTTTCTTCCTTGCCTTCTTTTTAGCTTCTACAGATCGGTTTATAAAAAGAAGACCCAGGCTAGAAGATGGACCTGGTGAAGCCTAGTGCTGGAGATTTGAGTCTTGAGTCACACTGTGACAGAGAAACAGGAACTGATTTCAAGATGGAATACCTCTATTTTATAAAACATAGTTAAATAATCAGTGACTATATTGCCACTAGTCTTTTTGTCTTTTTATTTGTTTTCTATAGTTACTCCAAACAAACAAAACAAACAAACAAACAAAGCAAGCAAACAAACAAACAAACCAGAAACCTAGGAAAATGACAGCAAGCATGCTGGATGGCTCAATACACCATGGTCCAGGGTGGAAGGAGAAACTTTTCCAAATAGCCAGTTTTAGGAAATGTGTTTGCCAGTCATTCAAGAACATCTTGCAAACATTCTGTTCCTGTGCTACACATTTCCTTTGTCCAGAGTGAGGCACCACTCTGAAGCAGAGGCCTTAAAAGCAGACATATAGATTAGTTCATTTGTTGACTTCCACACCATTCAAAGGAAAACCTAGCAGTCAGTGCTGTGGATACCACCATAAACACAATCGACTACCAAGGCATCTGTCAATAGCATGATGTAGTGGTTGGAATAGGAGTGGCCCCCACTGACTCATGTGTCAGAATGCTTGGCCATAGTGGTGGCACCATTTGGAGGTGTTGCCTCATTGGAGCGGGTATATGGCCTTGTTGGAGGAAGTATGTCACTGTGAGGCTGGGCTTTGGGGTCTTATATGCTCAAGCTAAGCCCAGTGTGGCTTACAATCTCTTCTCGCTGACTCTAGATCAAGATGTAGAACTCTTAGCCCCTTCTCCAGCACCATGTCTGCCTGCAGGCTGCCAGGCTTCCCACCATAATGATAATGGATTAAACCTCTGAAGCCGTAAGCCAGCCCCAGTTAAATATTTTCCTTTATAAGAGCTGCCTTGGCCATGGTGTTTCTTCTTAGTAATAAAACTCTCAGTAAGACTTACATAGTTGTATGCAAAGTTAGGATGAATTTGGATTCATGGATTTTTGGAAATGGGTTTCACTTCAAGTGTGTTTTTCAAGGTAGATAACATTAATTAAAAACTAATAAAAATGTTACATATACAGATAGGAGACAAAAAAAAATCAACTAAAAGGGGAAGCATTCTGGGAATATTTATCCCATTATGTTCGGTGGCTATTCTTCTCCAAGACCTACATGGCAATACATGCTATTGCCAAGTTCACCATGCATTTCAAGGCAGCTTTAGAACAGACAAGGCTCTTGAACCCATTCTCCTCTCCTGCTTGGCAAAAACAGCTGCAATCCAACACTCAATAGCTGGCCAGAGTGTGCCGTCAATTCCTTGGAGCAAATGTATATTGAATTTGTAAAGTCATTTGTCGTTAACTTTGCATGAGGAAACTGTTTCCAGCTGAAAAGTAACAACAAGCGTCTGTCTTCCTTCTGCCTTAAGGCTCGGTACAGGACTGGGCTGTCCAGCCTCCTAGGGAAAGTGTCTCGGATGAATTTGGCCCTGGGAAAAAAATAGAAGAGGAAGAGGAGAGACTGGATCTACCACCACCCACACAATGGCAAGATCTGGTACTATACACTGGGGAATCGAAACATTTGCCAGAAGGGCTGCCACAATTTCTAAGCCAGCCTGGCCTACACACACACACACACACACACACACACACACACACACACACACNCACACACACACACACACACACACACACACACACACACACACGTACTCCCAACTACCAAGTCTCCAGCTTCTCCTTTGAAGCTTCGGTTCCTGTGGTCTGTTCCTACCACGTGTCAGATGAGCACATGTCTTGCCAGGCTCCGACTTGCCCTGTGGAAGGGTTTTGACATGGTGATCTTTTTTTTTTTTTTTTAAATCTATGAGACCTCTCAAGAAGAAGAAAAGGTTCTATAAGGGCAGAACATTGCATAGGGATAACCCAGGGTGATGGCTGAGAGCTCACAGTCCCTTTGATAGGCCTTATAGACCCTTTTTGGTCAAATATTATCAAACCTTCAGTTGGAGGAACCTTTAGACTCCCTGTGGTAGAGGGTTATACAGGCTTAAATGAACTATCTAGTCTAAAGAGGCTATGGTAATGGGACTGGGGGGGGGAGGGAGGCTGGAGCCTCGACCTTAGTGGGGGGCATTAGGAGAACTAGGGCTTAGCATCTCTAATATGTATAAAGTACCCAGTCCTGTGGAAATCCAGATTCAGCCAGTTGCCACATTAAGTGTGAAGAATGTGAATTGATTTCTCACACCTGGCCCTCAAAGAGATGTTGAGGAATCCACCAAGCACAAAGGGAAAATGGCCATCCTTGTTAGCTCACAGCAGGCTCAGAGCTTGGTCTAACAGGCACAACTCAAGCCACAACAGAGACACATGTGAGACCAGTGTCAGTATCTCTGTTGACCTCTATAGAGCAATGTCCCCTGCTGCCAAACCCTGTGATAACTGATGGAAATTCTGACAGCTCCTTAGACAGAGAAGCTCTTCATGGGATAATTAACTGCTCAGTGTCTACTTTGTGACAAAGATGGGTAAGGACTGCTTAGGATATTTCAGCATATCTTGCTGATCACCTTGCACAACTAATTACTGGCTTAGTATTATTGACAATGAATCTTGAACCTGAATATCACAAGAGTTTGGACAGCCAGAGCCTGTGCCTCCAGCATCCTCTCAAACATATTTCACTCTGTCCCAGCTGTCCTTTCAGAGTCAAATCTTTCCCTCAAGTACACACTGATCTCTCATAGTTTCTTTCCATCTTCCTTATCCTTACTGTTGAATCCTCATGTATGGCACAGAGAGTTTAGTACTGCTTGGAGGTAGGAGAGAACACTTTCTAATGCTCTGAAGGGAGTTATTAGATTTGTCACTTCATGTCTTGGTGGGGACAGCAGAAAGAGCCTTTCATGAGTAAGCTCTGCCAGTATCACCCCAGTAGAAAAATGTGTGCACAGTGGATGGAGCATCAGATCTAATGCTGATTTATTACAAACATATCACCTAACAAGTGATTCTGTCAAGCTTTAGATCATGTCCTTAAGAATTTCAATCACAGCATTGTTTTCAAAATGATTAACAACACTTTCTCTCCTACCTGTAAGTTATTCAGCTGGTAGGAGCAAAACATTAAAACCTTTATAGATGAACAAAAACCCCTTTCTTCCCATTTCTGCCACTCAATCCTTTCTATCATTTAAAAAGCTATTTTCTTCCCCACCCTAATTTCATTTCAAAGACACGGGCTGGGCTGTGATTATCAAGAAAGAGTGACAAAAACATTCACAGGTTATAGTTTTTGCCTACACCTCCATCAGCCCTAAGATATAGGATGCCCAGTGAACACAGAATGGGGACAATGTGAGTAGAAGTCTTGGAATGGTTGAAGAAGTTGACCACAGGCCAACACAATGTATAAATACTCAGCACTGTATTAGAGTCTGATGGCATCACTAGGGGCAGGGAAACCTGTGGAAAAAGTCTAGAAAAAGTATGTGATCTTCTAGATGAGAACTCAGCTCTGGGCTTGCAACCAGAGAACAGTGACCAATCAGCTATAAAGAGAGAGTCTTTACAGGTATAAGATGTCATCATTGAGCATCATGTCAGAGAATGGAGTTAGGGACCATTCCATCTTCTTCTGTCCACTAATTGGTATATGCATCCTCACATAGAAATAAAGTAACTCACAGACAGAGTTTTTGTGGCTGCTGTCCTTGCTTGGTAGCATCTTGACTCCTCTCGACTTCAGCTCAATTGCCTTTTTCACTGAAAGAAAGAAAAAACAAATTATCAGATGAGACTCGAAGTTCACAAAGCCATACTTTAATCTCACAGCAAATCCAGTCTTAACAGACTTCTGCCAAACCCTGATCTAGGGACCAGGATCTAAAAGGCCATTGAGAGGAAACAGATGGAAAATAGGTTACAAATAATTAAGACCTTTTGGCAGCAAAATGTATCTCATGATCATGTATCCAGAGCTGAAAATAAATGACAACAGGGCTCACCTTCCACATCCAAACCCAGTCACCATCAGAAAAACACAACTTCTATGCATCACTATTATCCCCCAACTACACAGAGTAGGTTGTACTTTCAGTGTTTCCACAGTGGCCCTGACCCTGATGCTCTCTAAATAATGTACTCTGTTCATGAAAGTTTTTACATAAAAATAGAAGTCGACCATTCATTTATTCATGCTTTAAATCAACTACTTAAATTTTATCATATGGCATTGATGAGCTGCAGCATAGGAATACCATGCTAGAATGTTGTAGGTTAAACATGAAGGAACCAATCTCCTTCTTTCTTCCTCCCCTTCCCTCTCCTCTCCTTCCCCAATTCCCTCTCCCCTTCCCTCCTAGCAGAGTTTTCTTGTCTGATATTCAAAGGTATCCTGCACTGTAGATTCATCTTTCAGATTTAAATAAGTGTCTGAATTTTCTAGGTCCTGAACCCAATGAAACTGAGTATGAGCCAAAGTGGGCAAAGGGAACTCCTTTCTTTTAAAAATGAGAATAAAGCATAGAAGAGAGCTGGAGGAGGGGTGGCCTCCCTCTTCCTCTTCTTTTACTTCCCTGAGCTCCTCTTTCTTCCCTTCATTCTCTCCTGTAGTCTAAGCATTGGTCCGGTGGTTTATTTCTCTGGAGGAGGCTATAGAGAGCAAGCAAAGCTAGCTAGGAGCCTGCTACTCCTTAGTCAGCTCTTCTGCCTCAGCACCATCAAGTATTTCAGCCCAAGAAAATGGCAACCTAAGTCAAAAACCAGGCCATCTGCTGCTTAGCTTCCATATCTCCTCCTCTTTGCTCTGTGCTTTGCCCATTCCCAAGAGTCTGTGGCCACAATCTGCTCCTGCCCAGATGCCCAACGGAAGAGGAAGTTTGACTCCATAAGAACACAAACCCACAGGAAACAGTCTTACCAAAGGCCAAATGACATTTACAGTCTACACCTGTGTCACCTGATCTTCCCTAAAGCCAGAGAAAGAATCAAGGCCACCAATGCCACTCAATCTGTTTCACCAAATGAAAGCAGTTCTTTGCCACCTACCACCCCTCTCATAAAATGTAAACTTTGTTATTTCTAGGAAGTATCTGGGTCTTTTCTCTGTAGATATCCTCTCTGACTAAGACTCTACTGGAGAAAACCCTTTGCAGAGCAACAGAAGCAGAGGGTACTCTAGGAAGACCTAGACATAGTCTCACCAGTCACCAGTGAAGGAGGCAGATGTGTGCCCTGACCCCCTTGGTATCCTGACAAGCAGAATATCACTCATTCTGTCTACAGAAATCAGGAGAGTAGTCACAAGATGACAGCCAAACTGAAGCCTTGGACTAGTGCCTCCCTGTTCTCTGCATCAGCAAATGTTAGACGTTGGATTGGCAGAATTCTGGGAAGGCAATTGTCATTGAATTTTTTCAAATTGTTTCTTTTTATGTGAGATTTATTGTTCAGAATTCTCTATTCAGTGTTGATGGGTCTTCTATTCACTTCTATTGACACAAGCAAAAGAGCTGGCCTTCAATTTAGAGTCCTCTTTCTGTTAATCTGAATCTGAAATGTAGAGAATCCTTTAGCACTATAAACCTCAGAGTTGGAATGATACAAACACAGACAAATGCTTGCTTGAGAGCTTAGCAGGGTATCAGAGAAAAGCAGGAATGTGATGGAAATATAATATCTTCCAGAGCTTTTCCCAAATGCATAGTTGATGAATGAGAAGTTTAGGATAGTTTGGGTTTCCAGGACTAAGGCTACTCATGGAGAAATTGGCGGGGTGTGTGTGGGGGGAGTATCTCACTGTGAGAAAGTGCTGGTCAATCAGTAGTTCACAACTGTGGATCTCCCCACTCTCCTGGATTATCAGCTGATAAAGTCCATGAGTGCAGTGGGATCAGAGGGTGAGCAGGGGTTCAGAACCCCTGTGAATATGTACGGTGAAAGACCACACCTGAGTTAGGGGTTCGTTGGCAGACCAACTTTAATTAGGATGATTGAAAGCTTATAAAGTTTTGGGGTACTGAGGGTGGAAATACCCAGGAGGAGCAAGAGTCATTGGCTGGGGGCTTAGGGTGCATGGAATGCCTTAGCATGGGGAAGCAGGTCAGGAATCTCAGGGGCCGGCTGCACAGTTTTTGTCAGGAGAATAAAAATTGGTCCTATAATGTGACTGAGGATATGTGATATTCCTCAGGTAGAGGCATATGTATGTGTTTAGAATTCTCCAGACAAGATCAGAGAAGTAGTAAACTCGATGCTGAAGGGAGTCTCCCATAATTAACCGAGTCCAGAAACTAGTCATGGTGGACTTAGACCTTTATTATCAGAGATTTCCCACATTTGACCTTCAACACTAAAGAGTGTTGAAGGTCTGTTACAGAGTCACTGTGGTTCTGGCTATAATCTTTATGGGTGACTCACCCCATCCAGGGACCAACCAGTATAAGGAGAGAAAAATACAGAGAAATTACCTTGCTGTGACAATGACTTAAACACATTGAACTCTGTGGTCACTTGTGATTGGTAATACCCCCAACATCACCCAACTTTCCCCTTTATATCCACAAGGCTTGACTCAAAGGCTTGGTCATTGGCTACTCAATAGTCATCTGCAGAGGGCCCAGCCTCAGGTTTCCCTCTCTGTGACTTTAGTCTGTTATTTCTTGTAGTAAGCAAACAGAAAACGAGAGCAGGAAGCAGCCATCCCATTTGAACAGATCTTCCTGTGGGGTCTGCCTCAGAACCATATCTTAGTTTAAAATCGTGCGTGCCTTGATGTGTGTTCCCCATCATTTCCACTTTCTTCTACGGAAAGAACTTTATCTTGACATAACTCAGGGGAGAGGAGATGAATGTGCAATGAGCAAGACAAAGGAGAATCAATGGGAAGATTATACAGTGTGTTAAACTCACAGCAAATTCCACTCAGTGTAAACAGATAAAACAAACAGAACTCAATTCTCTCAGAGAGTAAAACGAAAGACTGAGAGGTGCACAGGGTGCCATAAGAGTGCCTGAATATACTGGACCTCTTGGAGAATGTGATGAGCCCATAAATCCCACAATTCTACAAATAATTGTTTGAAGCTCTGTGAAGCTAAATTTCCACCAGGGATGTTTTATTTATTTTCCAATATGGTGGTATTATTCTTTTGTTACTTCTTTTGTTAGTTTTTGATCCCTGAGTTCTGATTTATTCCATGTTTCTTCAGCCTCTTATTGGAGGATGATGTTTTTTGGCAATGCTGGTCAGAAAGAGAAGTTGACATATACATGCTTGGTCTACCAGTTGTCTGCAGGTTTCATTATGCCTCTCTCTTAGTATCATTCTTCCACCTACCCAGAACTATTTCCTCCTCCTCCTCTTCCTCCTCCTCCTCCTCCTCCTCCTCCCTTCTCCTTTTTCTTCCTTTCTTTCTGTCTTTTTCTCCTTTTCCCTTCCTTCATTTGTCACTTCAGATCTTATTGATTTCATGGAGAAAGACCCTAACTTATAAAGAAACCAGCAGGAAGAGAATGGAGCATACCAAGGGCCAATCTGTAGGATACAGGGAAAGATGTTGCTTTCTAATAGCCTGCACTTCTCCATGAAACAAACAAAAAGCTATTAATCTTGTTCATTCTAAGCTTTTTGAAGGAAATATTCTCCACCTCCTAATTATCATGTTTAACCTAAGACCTAGCCAAAGAGACTCTCTGAGCTCAACTTACGAGTTTCTTCTTTCCTCTTTTTAGCATGGCTCCTGAGATTTTATTGAACAGAGTTGTGAATTTATGCTTTGGAGGACACCAGCTTGACTTTCCAGTGTAAAGGCATATAAGATGTGTGTTTGGTTTTGGATTCATTACTGTGAAAAGACACCATGACCAAGGCAACTCTTGTAAAGAACATCATTTAATTGGGGATGTCTTACAGATTCAGAGCCCTAGTCCATTATTATCATAGTGGAAAAGATGGCTGTGTGCAGGCAGATTTGGTACTGTAGAAACCAAGAGTTTTATATCTTGATCTAAAGAGAGCCATGAGGAGTCTCTCTTCTGAAAGCCTCTGGGAGGATGGTTTCTTCTGCACTTCGCAGAGATGAAGGAGTAGGAGACCACAAAGCTCACCTTTATAGTGGCATACTTCCTCCAACAAGGCTATAGCTCCTAATAGTGTCATTCCTTGTGTGCCAAGCATTCATACACATGTGTCTATGGGGGCCAAACATATTCAAACACCACATTCCCATCCCTGGCCCCATAAGACTATAGCCATAACATGATGCAAAATGTATTTGTATTTATTCAAATTCCTCATATTCTATCACAGTCTCTACAATGTCTAAAAGTCCAAAGTTTAAAGTCTCTTCTGAGATTCATATAATCTCCTAACTGTAATCACCTATAAAATCAAAGTAAAAAAGCAGATCATATACTTCCAACATCACAGTGTATATATTACCATTCCAAAATGTCATAGTGAGGAAATACTGGACCAAAGTGAGACCAGAAACCAGCTGGGCAAACTCCAAACTCTGCATCTCCATGTCTGAAATCCAAGTCCTTCAGCTTTGTTGAGTGCAACACAATTGGTTGTCTTGGGCTGGTTCTACTTCCTGTTAGCAACTTTCCTCATCGGGTATTTCATAGCTCTGGCATCTCTAACATCTTTGGGACTCTAAGACAACTTCAAATTCACAGCTTTTTGTTCCAATGTCTCGGATCCACACAAGATCTTCTGGACTCTTCCTGAGGGATTGGATCTTCTCCAGCTCTTCTGTGGCACACTAGGTTCTGACAGACTCCACTCCCCTGCTGCTGCTGTTCTTGGTGGTCATCCAACGGTATTGGCATCACTTATATGCTGGGGTCTTCTGCTGCAACTAGTCTGCACTTTCACCATTACCCTCTCATAGACTCTTTTCATGATGCCAAGCCTCAACTTCGTTGCATGACATCTTCACTCCTGGGTCTTCAACTGCTACTGAGGCTGCACCTTCACCAATGGCCTTCCCTTGCCTTTTTGAGTGCCAAGCCTCTGCTGTTCTCCATGACTCCTTCATGCCTTTGAAACCAGTACTAGCTGAGTAATTCTTGTACATTACCATGTCTGGCTGCCAGCATGACATTTATCTCTGAAACACAGCTTCTTTGTGCTCTCACAAAACACTTCCTAGATGATTTCACCTAAGTGATGCTGGACTCTTCTTAATAACCACTAATTTCTTAGCTCCAGGTGACCAGTATCAATTTTCCCTGTAATCCCTTCTTTTCTTAACTCTAGTGACAGAGTCATATGGCCAAAGCTGCTGAGTTCTACTGCTTTCTGGGGCTAGGACATGATCCTCTTTGTTCTATTGCATCATCACCAGCTTTCTGTTTTCAATTGCTTCTTTTGGTGCATAAACTTGGCTGTCTAAGAATTTGCTCTGTAACCTGACTTTGAACTCAAAGATATACATGCCTCTATCTCCTGAGTCCTGAGACTAAAGGTGTATACCACTATAACTGGACCTATGTTTTCTTATAAGCATGGCCACTATGCCTCAAGATCTCGATCACAGGTGTGCCCTCCATCTCTAGACTGAAGTTCATTCTAGATATAGTGAAGTTGATAACTGAGAATAGCCATCACAATTTATCCCTTGCCAATTTGGCACACAATCATATTTCCTTATCTCTAAGTGAGAAAAATAACCGTGTCATAATATCCCCTAATATGGTATGACAATACCTTGTTCAATTGCAAACCCATGAACAATAAGCTTAGCTGGGTGGGATCCTGCCCCAAGGTTACCACTTTCATAATTCCATTTAATATCTTTGAATACAGGATTTAATTCTGTCCTACTTCCTGGTGCTCTCTTTTTCCTCAAAACATACATTTTGTATTTTTCCTTGCTCAACTTGCTCCTTTTTTATCAAAATGCTCTTCATAAGAGTGGACTTTAGTAGCCCCCTAATAATTTTAACCAGGCTGTTTTGAGATTTTTGTTTGCTAATGCAATTTACCTAAATCTCTTCCCTTTAGCCTCAGGCCAACTCTTCAGACAAGGGCAAAAGCAGCCACATTCCTCACCAAAATATCACAAAAACAGTCTCCTAGGCTACATACTAACATTCTTCTCTACCAAAACCTCTTGAGCCAGGAGCCCACAGTTAAAATCACTAATAACCAATGTTTTCTGTATTCCAACTAGGATGGCCCATTAGGCCACACTTAAAGCATTCTAGTGCTTTCCCAATCCAATGTCCTAAAATCCACATTTCTCAAACAAAAACATAGTCAGGCCTATCACAGCAATATCCCAGTTCCTAGTAAAACTTTCTTCTGTCTTATGGTTTCCATTGCTGTAGAGAGACACCATGACCAAGGCAATTCTTATAAAGAACAACAATTAATTGAGGCTGTCTTACAAATTTAGAATTTTAGTCCATTATCATCATGGTGGGAAGCATGGCTGTGTGCAGGGAGATTTGGTGCTGGAGTTTTATATCTTGATCCGAAGGCAGCCATGAAGAGACTGTCTTTAGAAGATAGCTAGAAGTCGAGTCTTTTCTCCACTGGGAATAGATTGAGCATTAGGAGACCTGAAAGCTCACCTTTGTAGTCGCACACTTCCTCCAACAAGGTCACATCTCCTAATAGTGCTATTCCCTGTTTGCCAAGCATTTGAACACATGAGTTATGGGGCCAAACCTATTCAAACCACCCCTATGTAGAAAGGCTGCACTAGGGACTCTGGCCAATTCTGGATGATATAACATCATAAGTAACATAAAGAATTCAGTCATACACTTACGCAGACAGTCATGACCAGCGGCTTGACTTAATACCAGAGAGTAGTCAATGGGTAAAGTACACAAGAGCTCTATCTGCATAGCATGGTGGCTGTTGTCAGTGCTGTGTGTATGCTTGGGTCTAACCAAGAGAGTAGATTTTAAACCTTAACATAAACAAATATTTTAAAATGTGGAGAGCAGATATAGGCTTCGGAAAATGAATGTTTAGTCTCCAAACTGGTTTGTGGCAGAGTTTGGGAGGTTTTGGAGGAATAGTCTTGGTGGAGGAAATATGTCGCTGAAGGTTGACTGAGAGTTTGAAGGCTTGAACCATTCCATGTTTGTTGTCTCTGTCAGATGTTTGTTGTTACAGTCCCCTTCCCCCAGCTCCTGTTTCAGCAGCTCTCTTTGCTGCTGGCTGCCATGCTTGCCTGCCATGACACCATCTCATCCCTGTTACCTGAACCCTTTATTCTATAGTCGCCTTGGTCATGACATTTTATCATAGCAACAGAAAAGTATCCAATATCTTGGCACACAGTCACATGCCAGGACAGCTGACAATGCTATGAATCCTCAAGAAAGAAACAAACCTTGAAAAAAATAAAGAAAGGAAAAGAAAAAGGGAAAAAGAAAGAAAAGAATAAATAAATGCCCCCACTTGCTTTCTTAACTATGCATCTAGACCTAGAAGTTGATTGTCAAGTTTATCTCTCCCTTCTATTATTGGCCAAGAAAAATCTCTTTGTAGTTCAAATCAAGTTCAGGTTGTTTCAAACAAATTTATTGTTCTGAATGTGTAGATAAAACCTGTTGGGAAGCCTGGCCAATAGCAGCAGACTATCAAATCTGAAAAACAGCTCCTGTCAATTTTAAAAGCCCAGAGTTTGACACAGATCAGTCAAAATATAAATCATGTTTATTTACCAAGAGAATTATCATATTTTTATAAATGAATTTCTAGGCCGAAAACATTCTATTGAAGTGGTAAGTCCGGGGACTATTCATTCTTGGAGGGAAGCTATGCTCACCCCTATACTATTAATACCTCCCCAAACTGTTGGCTCTCATTGAGGAATTCTTAGACAATGTATGCCATGTAATAATTCATGAGTTGCCTCTCTCATTGGTCAGAAACACTCTTGTCCCATAAATATCCTTTTTCATATGTTTGTCCTATAATTATTTAATCAATATGGCAACAACTATAATCAACCTTTGTTGAATGTATTCTCTTATGACACTAATGATACAATTTATTAAATTCTATTAAGAATTAGTTTGAATTCTTTTCTCTGTTTTTGTTTCCTAACACTGAGTCTCTCAATGTAGCCCAGGCTTGCCTGGGACTCATGATTCTTCGGCATTGGACTCCCAAGTCTTCTACTCTACTTCTGTTTGTTACTATGCCCAATCTCATTTGGGTGAATTCATTCTGAATTTAAGAGGAAATGGTATAGTGTAGAACTATGTTTTCTGCTTATAGATTTTTTGAAAATTTTTGTTTTTCTTTCATTGTCAGAAAATAAAAATTATTTTTGAATATCCTACAGTCTTGTCAACATTTTTAGTTGTTTAACGCAAAATTAAGAATTAAAAAAAAAATACGATGCCTTGAAGAATTGCAGCTGTTCCAATTCCTCTACTGTCCACAAACCTCATGTTTTCTCAGGAGTGTTCACACCTCAGTCCTTTAGAAATCATTTCAAACATTAGGACATAGAATTGTTTTTAAATTAATCAGTCACATCATTACTAAGTCAAACATCATGAGCTCTCTAATTAACACTGATTTTTATTGCAATTCACATTGAAAAAGCCATTAAAATGCAGACAATTTTATATTTTTAAACACATTTAACTGAAACCCATCATTGAACAGTCTGAGACTTATGAAATGGCTAAGTGTTGCCCTAGCTTCCTGGTGTCTGTCAGGTAGCAGCGTCATGTTCTCACCCTGGAGGAGGCAAAGTCACAGGGTATCAACCATGGCTACTCTGAGGATAAAGGAGCCATGTTCCCATGAGAGCCAGCTCTCCCACATCTCTACCTGAGGGACTCATGTTCATTTGTTGAGATGTATATCTGATATGTAACCCAAGCTAGTCTTCTGTGCATGGGTACACTCCTGCCTCAGCTTTCTGGCTCTAGAATTGAAATCAGAGTCCACTTCACCCAGCTTGGCTGTTTTCTTTCTTCCTCTATGACTAGACTTTTCTATTCCCTTTTTGTTTTCTGCTGGAGTGATCCATTTATTACACAAGCATGATATCTTATTCCAGTTTCCTCTAAGGGATCTCAAAGGAAAAAGGCACAAAGCAGCTAGAACCTCCCTAGGAAATGGTGACGTTCTTCCCTCTAGCTTCTGAGAGCAGGATTGTCTCTTTATATCTTCTCTTTAACCTTCTGAAGCTTAAACAGAAGTCAAACAGAGCTCCAAACTCAGCTCCCACTTCCCTGTGGTTGAACCTGCTACTCAGCTCTCCAGCGCAGCTACTACCTCCTACACACCCTCGTATGTCAGCCTTCACTCAGCTCTGACTGAGTTTATCTCAGCACAATGGCTGCTCCTGCTCACAGGGTGACTCATCCTCTGGGATCTCCATAGGACTGCCCCATGTCTAAACTTCTCATGGGCCCTGTTGGTCATATGGGCAAGGCAAGTATTGTGATCATCTGTTAAAGCATACCGTTGATGTTCACAAGGAGTAACTGCATTTTACACATGGATTATAATAGAGATTATCCAAGCTGGTAACACAGTCTGCTCATTTTTCTAGGAATAGCTACTGGCTTCTTCATTGATTATTTCTTAAACATATTTTATACTTAAATATTAACTTTTTCTTTTTTTGTGCAGTGCTGGGGGTGGGGAGGCATCCAACAAGAAACATTTGGCAAACACTCTTTGTTGAGATAGTTCCCATCTCTATAAAGATTGTTTTAAACACTTTATTAAAGTTCATGATGCATCATGTAAAGAATTATCTAACTGCACATATATTTTATTCCATAATGCCAAAATTTTCTAAATTCAGACTTTGGCTGAGTAAGCATGTAATATTTTCTATGCACTCTTTCAAAAACTTGTGTTAAATGCCTCTTGATATCAACCACATCATGATAAAAGGTTTTGAGGAAGAAATAATAATCTGCTGTTGTGAGAAAGCCTTGAGTCCTCAGAGGGCTCAGAGGGTCTGAAATCTCTGTTTCATTTTGCATCTACCTAGCTCCTTTACTGTGGATGAAGGTGCAAAGATGATTCAATCTCTGAACCCTGCAATTCCCTTGGGTCAGGGATGGAACACTCGATAGGCAGGCCTCTGAGGTGAGTATCCATCAGGCAGCTGAAGCAATTCATCTGAGAACCCCATCTCATCAAGAAATAAGGACTTGGTCGGACCTCTGTACAGGGCTAGAGCTGAAATGATGATAGGCAGACCTCTGTAAGTGCCTAGTTATAAATTCCTCTTGTCCAATTCTGCCTCTGCTTACACCTAAAGCACATGCCCCATAGCAGACCTGAAGTCAATCAACTCCTTTATCTGTTTCTCTTCCCAACATGGACACATGGAATAAATCTTCCCTCCATGACTTTCACCACCATCCATCTTTTTACTAGGGAACAAGCAGCTCATTCAGATGTACTGAGATTTAACCCTAAAAAAAAAACCTCCTGATATATCATACACCATGGATATATGATATCTAATATTGTTCTATTATTCTATCTATGATTCTATTTGTGGCTATTGCATAAAATTTGAGAAAAATCTAAATATTTATCAAGAGGTAATCCGAGAATCAAAAGAGCTTATTGCCCAGAGGCAGCGAATACTGAAGTTTTCTACCCAGTTCTATGGGAACCAGGTAATTTAATCAGGACTGTAATTTCAACTTTTTCCATTATGTCTTCCCATCTTTTCCTTAAAATGCTCTTAATAACCGTCACCTTTAGTATGAGTTAACACCTCTGCTCACTCTCTGGGCCTCTGTGTAACTTAGAACACCTGTTGACCATGTGTTCAACCTCTGGACCATTTCTCTAAGTAAACAGCCACGATGAGACCGAGCCAGGGCTGTCACCCTGTCAGACTGAATTGATTGCCTGAAAAGCTGTGTCAGCTACCTCACCACTCATACCCAAGAATATCTTAACTAACCCTCATCTGTCACCAGCCGTCCAGAAAACAATCGCCAAGCAGCTAGGCGAAAATGGATCTCAGTGTTATCTACATTTAAAGGAATGGAAGCACTTACTGGCTCACTTGTTGACATATATCTCACAGTGACGCTTCGTCATGTACAGGTTATTTTACAGGGAGCTTCATTGTTGCTATGGTGAGTCTTTTTATGTTCTAGAAATAACTGCTCTGTTGGTTTCCCAAGGTCACCTCTCCCCCCAGTTCTCATTACACAGTTACACAAACTCAGGCCTCCCCACATTTCTCTCAGATGCTAGGATGCCCTTGAACAACAACCTTTGCAACTAACTAACATCTGTGCTCTGGGACGTAGATGATCAGGTTTCAGTTTTGCGCTTAAGTCAGCCAGTCTCCCCAGTCTGCAAATCAGTGGGTGCAAGTGTAGTCAGTGGCATGCAGTACCCACCGTCAACAGTGCCACGACTGGCTGCCTTCGCCAAGCAGTCATTGGAAACCTTTAATCTAAGGGCCCCTTAAGAACGTAGAATGATAATTTCTCATGCACATGTTTATGTGAGCAAATTGCCACAGTCATGAATGTTTATGTCAGACAGACAGAAACAACTGTGTCTTTCCAGAATGTCAGAATTTCTTTAATAGAAATAAACTCACAAACTAAATCAATTCTGTTGACTAAATTTTCCAAGTTGCCCTTTCCCTGAGAGCTGGTTGCTGGTAACAAAATAATCTTCAATTCGATCTTAGTTATCAGTATTAACTCTCACACATTATACTCCATACATAAACATTTTATTATTTACTTAGTTATTTAAAGATATTTATATGTATATATGTATGTATGCATGCATGTATGCTGCATGCATGTATGTATGTGTGTATGTATGTATGCATGTCCATGCACTTGCCTATGGAAGCCAGAAAAGAACATTGGATCCTCTTGAGCTGGAGTTACAGGTGGTTGAACCACCCAATGTGGCTTCTAGTAACCAAACTCCAGTCCTGTGTAAGGGGAGCAAGGGCTTTTAACTTTTACACCATGACATCAGCCCTAACATTTTAAAAACAGTTAAAAAAAAAGTCCTTCCACCACAGTAATCTTTTTAATGTCTTGAAACTAAATAAAGGAAGTGTACGTGTATAGAGATGCTGGTAAGATAGTTCAGCAGTTAAAAGTCCCTGTTACATTTTTTAGAGGATCTGAGTTCAGTTCCCAGCACTCATGTCTGGAAGCTTCTAACTGTAGGTGCCTCCAGCTCCAGGGTATTCTATGCCCCGCCTCAGTGCCCTACATGGGTACTGCATTCATACACATGTAATGTACATATATACATAAACATAAATCAGAAATTAAATTTTTAATAAAAGTGTATTTAGTGACAGATGGTTACAAGGATTAAAGAGACTCAAGAGTTCAAAGAGGTCTTGCTGTAGGCACACACAGACTTGATAGAGATGCAGGTACAAAGGGACCCACAGCAATAGTTAGACATTAAAGAACTGCAAGCTACATCACAGCCAATGGTACAGAGTAAAATATTGGTTCCCAGAACTGAGGGCCTTAAGGTTGCATTGAGTTACAGAATTAATTAATAAGATCATGGGCATTGTGGAGAACAAAGTGAATGATCTGGACCAGATAGATAAATGTGGGATGGACAGAGGGAAGTCTAAGAAAGCAATGGCAGCAGTGGAGATTGAGCTCAGCTGGAGTCATCTGAGTGTCAGTGCTTTGATGAACACACTGAATGGTCTCATGACTTGTGAGTGTGGGTGTTGCCATTTCCGTATCAGGTGACCTCTTCTTTATGGGATGCAGGTGTGAGGTTTGCACCCATTCCTCAGTCTGGAACAGCTGGTAAATTCTCAGGTCTGGTTCATCTGACATGCTTTTCACATTCCTATGTTTCTAATGTCGTCCTAGTCTGCTTTGGCATGTTCTAAGGGGACTGTTTTCACTTCCAGGAATGAACTGTTTACCAGTTTGTGCCTCATGGGAGGTAACAGTCAAGAGCTTGGGTTTACACGCACAGCAAGGTATTCCACCTATGTCCTTGTCTTCACAATCGAGTCACATGCTGCATGTAAGCTCCAGTCTTCTAGGGCAAGACAGTCAGGAAACCAGTGTTTTCTGGGATAGGGAGTTACTTAGAGCAGAACACAACCTAGTTGTCTATCTGCCAATGTATCATCAGCCCCTCATCTATCTAACATCTATCTATCTATAGCCTATCATCTACCTACCTTCTCCTAATTTGCCTACCTACCTGCAAGATGTCACATCTCCACATGAATAATGGTGTCCCAATGTCCTAGAGAAGCCTATGGAGAGTCTACAGAAAGACTGATTAGATTCTTCACTTGCTCAAAGGAAAAATGACATAAAGTTCATGATCTGAAGGAAGATAATTAACTTCACTCATCCCCGTGTTCCGAGCCACCCCAAACCATCTAGGTAATATATTTCCTGTGAGTTAAGTGTGAGGCCATAACTACAGTCGGGATTTAAGTTGTAACTGGTGAGATTAAAAGATCATTTTTACATGCCCTGTGGGGACTTATTGGTTCACTCTATAGAAGTTATTTTAACTACGGTTCCCAGACTGAGGGAGAAAAGAAGGAACCAGGATATGACAGGAGAGGGAAGAGGAATGGGAAAGGGGTGGGGCTCTGCCTGGAGATGCATACCTCACCAGGAAGCTGGTAGCCCTCCCAGAAAATCCACACTGTCCATAGAGACTGCGTACCTGTACTTTCAGAACTGATTGCCTGTGGAAGTGTTTTCTGTTGTGTTTTCTGCAATCCTCTCACTGGGCAACTTGAGAGCCACTGGCCAACGTCACTCACTCGTGGTGACTTTTATGCAAATTTAGGTTTGTACAGAGCAGGCTGCTCCAAATCTGGCAGTCTCCAGACTCATTCCTGAAATTTTCAGCCTTGTCTTTGTGTTCTCTTTTTGACCAGGGAAAGGGCTTGGGTTTTAAAAACACTAAGACGCTATCTTCTGGTTTCTGTTCTGTGCAGATAGTGTCGACTGGAGGGAAACCAGTTCAGACTGAGTTTCATCTTCCCTTCTGCCCTTGGCTGCCACCCTTAGCACAGCAAGCTTTGATCAATGATGGACTACGCGTGCGCACTTGGAATGGCAGGCACACTTGGATGAATCTAACAGCTTTCTAGGCAGCGAGGCGCTTACTGGAGACACAGTCAATGCTATGCCTGCAGTGGCCTGAGTTTTAGATGTAATGCTTAAAGGTTTTCTTTCTTTCTTTCTTTCTTTCTTTCTTTCTTTCTTTCTTTCTTTCTTTCTTTCTTTCTTTCTTTCTTTCTTTCTTTCTCTTTATGCTTAGACAGACAGACAATCAGAGAGACAGACAAACAGATGGATACGGTGTGACTGTGAGTGTCAGAGGACATCTTTTGGAGTAGGATCGCTCCTTCCTCTGTGCGCTTCCCACATTGTTGAGGCAGATTCTTCTGTTTCTACTACACATGTGCTTTCCGGCTTCCACACAACTCCTCCCTCTCCCTACCACCTGTAGGTGTGTGCGTGCTATGGATGCATGGCACCACATCTTTTCTTTAATATGGATTTAAGATACAGGCTTAGGTAGTTAGTGTCTTTACCCACTGCACCTCTGTCACAGCACGCTCAGGTTAAAGAGTGCTTCTGAAACTTACCCCAGGTAAAGCAAACATCTCAGCTACAGGAAAGGAAGGGATTTCAGGACCAGGTCAGGTAAAGCAGTGTTGGAATTTATTTAAAGGAATTTAAGAATCAGGATGAATAGAAGGAATGCACTCAAAAAGAGGACGAAACCCATCCAAGAACATTGCTGGAGTTGGCCCTCAAGTTCTCTATTACTCTATACTCAACAGTCCTTGTTGGCATCTGAAGTTGCATCTCAGAATGTTATTAGGATGCTAAATTAGACTACAGGGGTATCCTGAGATGCGCAGAATGAGATTACAGCTGATCAAGTAAACCACTGGGCCTCTGGGAATTCAGCAAGTTAAGGTGTTTTTACTGAAAATAGAAGTTTATAATCTTACATATGAGGTTCCCAGAAAATATATAGGAAGAAGTTAAGAGTTACATGGAGATCTGACATGCTCACTCTGAAGCATGAATTAGCATGTCATTGCTATTTCAATACCCTTTAAACAATATATATATATATATATATATATATATATATATATATATATATATATATATATAAAACATCTGTTAGGACTGGACATCCAAATGATTCTGAGTCACAAGGTGGATGCTAGAAACAGAAACCCGTGCCCTCTGTAAAAGCAGCTAGTATTAAACACTGACCTGAATTTCAACTTTCTTATTTGAAAATATTCCTGAATGAAAGGAACAAATCTGCCTCTATGGAAGCAATTTCCAGGCACATTGTGTTAATTGTGTTGGAAAGCTTGACTCTCCCCGTTAATGGAATTCTACCATACTACAGAGCAAGGGTTCTGTTCTCTGCCCCATGTCCAGGAATTCCCCTGACTTTTCTGTCTCAGGTCTACCCACTGTGTCATACATGTTATAGCATAGAATAATACATTGCATCAATGACTATAGTATAGATCACTATATAGAGATTGGCCAGGGCCAATAACCAGGAACACATCATGGATTCATTTTTTCACCCTGCTTTAATTTCTATTTTTACCACATTTTATATATTTTTATATGTGGGTTTGGGTATGTGCATGTGCCCCCCAAATGGTTCATATGTGTAAGTACAGTGCCCACAGAGACCAGAAAAGAGCATCAGATCCCCTGAATCTGGAGTTGAAAGTAGCCGTGAGCTATTTAAGTAGATACTGAAAATTAAACTCTAGTCCTCTGCAAGAGGAGCAAGTGTTCTTAACTGCATAGAAATCGCTTCAGCCCTGGAATATACTACTCTCACTTATAAAATGTTTGCTTTGAAGCCTTAAGTTCTACTTATTTTGATGTGAGGAGCAGCCTCATGCACCTTCAGTTTACTGTATTCTGAACACATGGCTGGCTGGTCATTCTGTAATATTCCCAAGGGGGAATGGATGATCTGAAATCACAGTAATCAAATGTATCCACTTTGCTAGGTGATGGGCAGGTACACTGTGAAACTGTTTTTGAGGAAACAGACTTCACTGTATTCTCCTAAAATAAAAGGAATTAGTTCATCTCTTGCTAGTTAATACACTGGTGTTTGATATTCTGTTCCTGGTGGAATGGCCACACTATGCAAGGCAGTGAGATTCTACCATTTCAAGGCTTTGTTCTGTTTACAGCTTTGTCCTGAATATGTGCTCCATGCTAAATAAATAATGATTGATCTGCTGCTGCTTCTCCACGGATAACAGTTCCACTTTTGTGTTCATCTAACTCTCAGGTAGGGGGTTTTAATAGGAAAAGTCTCCTGGCCCTTCAGTGTAAGCTTTGGATGCAGCCTTGGTATCTAATCTGTGTCCTGGGTCTCATTACAATGTCACCTGGCAGGTGAGCAATGACCCTAGATCTCAGGTTCCTTTTCTGTTTAATAAAGATAATTATCACCTGTTTAGCAGAGGTCTGTGACACTCAAATGAGAAAACAAGCAAACCCCTAGCAGCTGTGTGGCTCTGCTACATGTAAAATGTGCTTTTAAAGGGCTCTGTGCCCTGTGCTGGGTCAGCTTTGCAGTCACTGGTTCTAGAAGAGCCACTGGTTCTAGAGGATGGGGGACTGGGGGACTCCACACTTAATGCTTTCCCCATGCAGCTTATTCAGGAAGCTGAAAACAGATTTGTCACTGAGTTGGGCAAGCATAGGAGGTGAATTTGCCCAGATTCCTATTTGGTTTGCACACTTCTCTTGTAATAACACACTTGATGGCCTTGATCCTTTACAGCATCCTTTACAGTCCTGTCTGAACAATGCTTTTCATTTAATAAAACAAATGGACTAGATTGGAGAAAACAGGGGGTGAGAAGGAGGAGAATCACTGGGCCCTCACACTGGCAACTGTGGGTGACCTTTCATCCCTGCCCCACTCCACCCTTGCACAGGCTCAGGAGCCGTTTCCAGTCTGATTGGAATTAAGCTATTTGCATCAAACTTCAGCAGACATGTGTGTCTTTGAGCACATGACAACTTGGTAGCAGGGACCTCTTACACATGCACAGACACAACCTTTCTCTTCCTTCCCGCTTCCTTTTCTGCCTCTGCATATTGCTCAACTTTCACAAGGCTGATCTCCCAAAGGGGATGACATTTCACAGTAGTAAGTTCACAGTGCTGGTGGCTCAAGTCTTCATTTCATTCTTTCAAGGAAATAACCGCAGTCTATCTATGTTCCTGGAGACAAGGAGAGGCCTAGGTGCTGCCAATCAGGAACCAGTAGAGGTATGCTGGGGGCAGGGACAAGTTGGCAAGCTGGGGAGGGCTCTGCCTCATGCAGAGCTTTGAAGCCTAGGGAACCTATACTGATCAAGAGCTACTGGAGCTAAGGTAGTGGGACACAGGAGAATCAGGCTAGATTGGGACAGCCATTTCTCTTGCCACCATCCAGACTAATCACCTGGAAGTGTTTTCATGTGTAAGGCAACAACTTTTTTTTTTTTTTTTTGTAAGTAGCTCCAACCTTCAGTATCTGCTGAGTCTGTGAGCTTAAGGGCTGGGTGCGTGAGAGTGAGAGTAGAGACCTTCCTGAGTGAGGACCAGAGGAGTAAACACACAGTTACAAAGCTTCTCTGGCCAGATTGCCTCTTCATCCAAGCAGGGTTCTCAGCACTGTATGCAGAGCATTGCCAAGCTTGTTACCTAGCACCTACCTTCTAGTGGGATGGCTCAGTCAAGGCTCAGTGCCCAAAGGCACACACAGAAAAGGAGCAAAAAGGCTCCTGCAAGTGCTCCTCTAATATCCACACCCATAATTCTGTTGGTGTGGGAAAATAACACAACCAAGAGCAACCCAGGAGTTAAAAATGTTTACTTGCCACCCATTTCCAGGTCACAGCCCATCATTGAGAGAAGTCAGGGCAAGAACTCCAGGCAGGAAGCTGGAGACAGGAACCATGGAGGAGGGATGCTTGCTGCTTGACTCTCTGCTTTCTCAGTTGCATACTCAGTCAGTCCCTTCCATCATCAAGGACAACTTGCCTCACGATGGTTCCCACCACATTATGCTGTGCTCTGCTGCATCAATTAATTATCAAGACAACTCCTCATTTGGCCAGCCTCATATACAGACAATCGCTCAACTGAAGACTTTCCGGGCTGAGTCAAGTTTACAATTGATGCTAACTTGAACCAGAAGAGTGCTACCACACATAAATAAATGTAGTAACATTTTTTTAATTGGCATGTCAGTTAAACTTGCCTTCACTGTGTTTCTTTAGTTATTATTAACTTGTAAATAGAATTATTTCGGGGCCCAAGCCTCCAAACTTTGGGACAGCTCCATTAATTTTATTAATAACATTAAATTAAAATTAATGTGGTGGGAGAAAGGAACAGACTGGGAAAGTTTTTAAGGGAGTATAATAAATATCTAAATGAGCAACCATGAGAAGCTATTTTTGAGAGAGTAATTAGAGGAGATTTTCTGAGAGAAGCTATATGAAGAAATAGCGAAGAATGAAGAGGCATGATGAGCAGGTGGCAGTCTGTGATGCAAATGTCTGAGGAGACATGTGTCACCATCACACATTTCCTCTTTGCCTGCTTCCTACCATCAATGAGCAACACAGAAACCCTAAAATGATGTCTTCATATAAGAATGTAAAGGTAAGATATCGACAAGTGCAAAAGGCATACATACATGTATATGTATAAATGCATGCATGTGCATATACACTCACAGGCATATAGCACACATAGATGCATACTGATAAACATATATGCAAATACATATATATGCACGCACATGTATATATAGGTGCATAATGCACATTCACACTATATACATGCCTACATCTATACAAATATGCACACACCTACACATATGCATACATATATATATACCAATATACACACATTTATACACATGTACACATATATACATATACAAACACATATATGTACAAATGCACATATGTACATATATGCACACATGCATAAACATATACATGCATTTTCTATAATGAGCTTCCATAAGCTAAGATGAAAAAGGACTTTGTTAGACTGAATCCACAAAAGCACAGACAACACTGTATTTATTAAACTACAAGATTTGTTTTAGCACTCTAATGTATCTGCCCCAACATGGCAGAGTTGAAGCCACTGTGAAATGAGGAGAGGAACTCGCTGATCTGTGAGCTACTCTCTGGTTTATAACCCGTCTTACATCTTGCCAATATGTGCAGAATCCTGCCTTCAATAAATCACCTTTAAAAGTACTGTGGTTCAGAGAGTCTCCATTAGTGACACTACTTGGGTCCCAAGACTGTGCCGCCGAGAGCTCTGAACACTCACTGCTGCATTGCTACGTGGTGTGTTAATGTTCCCTTGTGTCACCCGCTATTGATTATATCACCATTCAAGATATAAAAGTCTTTACGTTTCTGAAAGTTCTAATTACTAGAAGGAAAACTACAGTATTTAAGCATGTGACCATCAAGATGATACAGGTCTGAGGGAGTCTGACGAGTGGAACGGGTTATATTTTCTGTGTCTACTGGACACATAGATCTAAACATCCTGGTGGGTGATTCTGAACCACAGGACTGTTCGAATGTAAGAATTGGGAGTTCTTAAGTTACAGATGCCTCTGATGATGGGAAGGTCAAGAGCAGAAGGCTACTCCCAGGCATGAAGTACTGAAGGAAGAATTCTCACCCACAAGTCTCTGAACCATGCAGCATCAGGGGCTGCTTCTGGTGGCATTTTTAAGCGATGCCTCTCAAATTTGCTTCCTGTTACCATACAGTGGCCTTTGGCTCAGTTATCCTTCATAGAGTGAAAGCCTTGGACTGAGTTCCAGTATGGCTTCTTACAAGTAGAGTCATAGTATCTGTCACTCAAGTCAGTGAACTTCAAATTCTTAGAGCTGTAGATGCTGGGGTACCCATAGAGTGCAATATGCACTAAGGAGTCAAAGGCTGCCCAGACAGTGATCACGACCAGTCAGGGCAGTAAGGCTTCCTGTCAGCCTGTTAGAATTCATAAGCAGTTCTTTCCGCAGAGGGAAAAAAAAAAGTGGGTTTTATTCTGAGGAAGTAGCCTCTCTATGAGCGGCCTTTGTGTGCGTGAAAAATTCAGTGCATGATATGTGGAGTGTTGGAACACTAAGCTAAGTCAGTATGACAGCCATGGTGAAGGTTTGTACTTGAAGGGATGCAAAAACACTACGTTGCCCTCTTAATAAATTTGAGATGGACTCTGTATGTGCAGAGACTCTTAGAATGATATTCAGTGTCCTGCTCTGATACCCCTTACCTCATTCCCTTGAGATAAGATCTCCCACAGAACCTGGAGCAAGGCAAATGTCTCCTTTCCCCATAGACCACACCCAGGTCCTCAGGTGTATAGAGAAAGAGCTCTTACCTGCAGAGGGACACCTTCAGCTCCTCCCAGCCCATGGCTTTAATGTGCAACAACTACCTTTTTTTGTGTTTCAAAAATGTTTTCCTAAGTGCAGAGGAAAACAACATTGAACAATTGCTTCAGGTCTCCACTTTCCACTGTGCCTGCCAGCTGTGTATTTGACAGATCTGTCCTTAGAGAGTTGTCAACACAGACAATATTTTTTAACACCCGACCCCTTAGTAGATTTGGGCAGAAGCATTTTCTGAAGGAGGCACACTGGGTGACTTGGTGACAGGCTGGTATTCTGGCAAGTCAGATTAATAACGATAACATTGATCATGGCCTCTTCAGAACACCATGGCTCTCTTACAGTCCCAGGAGGCAAGTCAGAAATCTGGCTGATGGGCAGGGCTGATTTAATTTCAGCTATTGGAAATTTATAAAGGATCATTCACAGGACAGGAACTGTAAAAACAGTTGCTGAAATGGAAAAGATTTACTGAAGGAAGTCAGAAATTAGACTCTGAACCATGCATGAGACAAGCAGAGAGAGGGACACTGTGAATTGTGAATGAATAGAGAGGACGAAGCCCAGGATGTGCCTGCTGAAGATGGAGAGTGAGGGAGTAGTAGGTTCTGAGTGCTCAGCAGAACTTACAAAAGTGTTAGATTAACCTTTCCATACCTGGGAGTAAGTCCCCTACTTCTTAAGTTCATATTTCATAAACGAAGAAGAGCTCTGGCCCTTTTAGGGTTGTTAGGTGCTTTTATCGGACAGTTTTGAGAGCAGACCTTTAGCCTCAGACCCTGGACTTCTCAAGAGCTCAGCAGAAGAACAGTACAGCACACGGTCTGAAAACATGCCGCTTTTATGAATTCTCTTTTCTTAAAAAATTGTTGAATGAGTTTCTATGCCTGGGACCATAAGGACCTAACACACTATAGACCAACAGGAGGGAAGAAGAAGCCACCGTAGAAGCAGAGAGGTCTATGCCAAACCCAGGGGGTGAGCCCTAGGCAGGGTCAAGTGAGGCGGTGGCCTTGGGAACACAGGAGCTCCTCCAGGAGCCCAACTCTATCAATTTAGCACTTTCGCCTGGGGCCACCTCATAGGGCAGGAACTTGACAGAAAGCTGTGCTCTTTAGGAAAGCTTAAAATCTTCTCTGATAGGAGTAACCTTGAGCAAGCCACTTCTGCTCCAGCCAGTCCAGTATCACCCCAGCAAGCCAACCAGGCTTCCTTTTCAAGGATATTTTCCAGATGGACCTCTCAATGAAGTTAGTATTGAGTGAGCCATTCACGAACAGTGAGTCTCGGCACTAGGGACTTGCTAATCCAAGCACAGGAAACCTCAAACCCGAGAAAGACAAAGAAAATATCTCTAGAAAAACTGCCTGTGTCTTAGAGAATCCCGCCAGGGGTGCCAGCCTCACATCTGAATCTCCATTGTGATAACCTTTTCAGTAAGCTTCATGGCGAACATCTTTCTTTTGTTTGTCTGATCAAAGTTCAATCCCAAGTTTATTTAAAATGATATAAATAATAAAAAAAAAATGGAAAGATACAAAACAGACCCAGACTGACTTAAGTTCTAAGAGTAGAAAATGAAAGGCCATCTACCTACATGTTACGAGTAAAATACTCAGTTCATCTGGGAGTGATATTACACATCTTCAATCCCAACTCTCTGGAGGCAGAGACAGGTGGATCTATGTAAGTTCAAGGCCAGCCTGGCCTACAAAGCAAGTTCCAGGATAACCAGGGCTATACAGAGAACCCCTGCCATGCTGGATTACAGATGCTGGGAGACTTGAAGCAATAAGTGGGGAAAACCTCCTCTGTTCTTCCACTGGTGAAGACATCTGCTCCAACTTAAAAGAATGAGCAGTGTTCATCACACTACCTTTAATTCCTGGGTGCTGTTATTATTTTGGACAGTCTTTGTGTTACTCAATAATGATAACTTCAGTCTCTCTAGTCCTTCCTCTAGGAAGTGCTCCATTCAAGGAGCAGCTGTGCTGTGCCATTGGGTCCACGCAGGAACAACCCTACCTAGTCAGTCCCCTGCCATCACATTCATCTTCCCATGTAGTAGTAACTGCAGAGGCCACTGAGAGGAGACACTGTAGCTTCTGGGACTCATACTGTCCTTATTACTTAGAGCTCTGTGATCTCGCCTGAGTCCCTCACTTGTAGTCATAGCTCAGGAGTCCTCTGGAAAGGGGCACTTGTGTATAGAAGGAGGTGGGTGGAGACTGTATGGAAAGGGGCGTGTATAGAAGGAGGTGGGTGGGGACTGTATGGAAAGGGGCGTGTATAGAAGGAGGTGGGTGGAGACTGTGCTGCTTGCTTGGTGCATAGAGAGTCCTCTGAAGGGTGGATTGGTTGATCCATGATACATGATACATGAGGAATTCTGCCAGACATTTTTGCCCAGGATCTGGCACAGAGGACACTCAGCACTTAGGGTTCAATGATTCAAAGAGAGTATAAATTACTGTAAGCAGATTGGAGAGTTGGTGCTAATTTACACAAAATAATTATAGAACTACAGTACTCACATATTATATTTCTTCATGAAACTATATAGGGATAGGGGCTCTTGCACGAATGAAAATTGCATCTTGTATCCTTATCACATTCAACAACTATCTGAAGAAAGAAGCATTGATTTTGTTTTGTTTTTTGTTTTTTTTTTTTTTTGGCTTTTTAGAGATAAGCCGATTAGTGTAATGCTCTCTAAGTTGCTCTTGCTAAAGTAGGATGGTGAGTCTTCTTTCAAGTGGCCAAGATAGCTCACCACAGACCTAATTTCCTAATGTCATTTTTTTTCTTTCTTTCTGGGTCTCATTTGTCATTATGGGAAAAAAAAAACACAATATGTCAGAAGTCTTAGAAGAATAATGGAAACGCTAAAATTATTTCAATAGTAAAGTTTTACAAAATTACGTTTAAATGATGACTTAGAGACTCCACTCCTTCTGTGAGGTCTTTCATCCCTGGCAGTGTTATTGGCTTTTCTTTAGGCTTCCATTCAGAGTGGTGGGTAGAGCCATGTCTGTGTCAGATCAAAGTGCTGCCACGTGAAGCCCCCACTGCAGTGCTTCCCTAGCCTGTCAGGCACTGGGTCATCTCTTCATACAGCCCAGGAAAGTGGACCACAGCCCTCGCTGTTCAGATTCCAGCTTCCAAATTTGGGGAGTGACATGTTGTTGCCCACCCCCTGCCAGTGCTCACTGGTAACACTATGTTTGCCCATCATCTATCACTGGGGGTTGGGGGCAGAATAAAGCACTCAGCCAAGGCAGTATTTAAACCCCTGGAACAGAATCTCCCAAATGGGGTCAGCCTTTGGCTAACCTTGACAATCGTATGACAGAGGGGCAGGTCTGGTGGGACAATTATGGGTTGGGACACCAATACAAAAGTAGATTTTAAGCTTGCAATTAGCTTCATAGTAAAATGTATTGAGGTGGAATGTGAAAAATAAGATGAGAAAAATGGGGGGAAACACAGAAAGATTTACTTAAAGTAGAAAGCTGATATACCTATGTACATGGCCAGCTTTGACTTTGAATAAGCCTGTGACGTGAGTACACATGCCTGTGGTTTGGGCCAGTGTGTTTGTGTACCTTGGGGTATGTGTGATGTGTGAGTATATTCCTTGTGCATATCTGGAATGTGTATCTGTGAAGGTATGTATGCATGCAGTGTGTCTGTGCCTGGTATAGATATATGCTAAGCATGGTTATATATTGGCCTATAGTTTGCTTATGTCCTAGTGAACCAAGGCACAGTGTCTTCTCAGGAAGACACTGCTCTCAGCCTTGCCATGTCTGCCTGTCTGAGATGCTGTGCATTCTTAGAGGTGGTGACTTTGTGACTTTGCATGTGAGGGCTCAGGTTTCTGCCACATAGACTATCAGCATCCTTCAGAGCGATCAATTTGCTAATATTTAGAGGCAATAGACAAACCTGAGAGTTATTAAATTCTTATTTTCCTTCATCACTATAATACATAGTATTAACTTTAGATCATATCAAACATAATATAGCATAGTTTTAGAATTACCTGTTTGCATGTGTCTGTGTGTGTGTGTGTATCTCAGAGAAGGTGTGTGCACATGAATGAAATGAATGAAGAAGATACCTGACGAGGCCAAAGGTATCAAATGATCCTGGACCTGGAGTTCCAGGTGATTTAAACCATCAGCCATGGTGCTGAAAACATCTCTGATCCTTAGCAATGGCAGTAAGTACTCTAACCCTCTTAGTCACATCTCTAGGCTCATACATGTGTGTGTGTGTGTGTGTGTGTGTGTGTGTGTGTGTGTGTGTGTGTAAATCAATACACAGAGTATCCTCAGAGTCCAGAAGACGGTTCAGATCCCCTGGAATTGAAGATACACACCATCTGGAACCAGCATGTGGGCCCTGGGAACAGATCCTGTGGAAGAGCAACAAGTGCTCTTAACCAACTAACCATCTCTCCAGCAAATCCTGACATTTTCTTCTTGCTGTATTCCACTTTTCCCTAAATGCCTTTGCTAACATTTATGCACTGTGTCAGTGCCCTATGGCACTGCTGGGGTTGTGACTGAAGAACTGGCAAAAATAAATAAATAAATTAATAAATAAATAAATAAATAAATAAAATAAAATAAATACATTTTTGTTGGGGAGGGAAGAGAAATGTCTCCAGTCCCCCTAGCACTGCTGACTGTCAGTGTGGAGATATTTTATGTACCACAAGGCCAGAGGATACTCTGCCAAAGAAATCATCCCCTTTCGGAGACATCAAAATTCAAAGAAGCATTAACATCTTTGGTTCATCATAATAAAGTGTTAGGGTTCAGCCACCAGAGCAAGCTTAACAGGCGGTGCTATTGTTGTGTAGAAATGTTCTTGTTAAAGATAGGATTTATTATATTCGGTTCGCAGAGCTGTTTTTTTATGCTGATCCTTTTTGACCATGACTTTAAATTTGATATGCATAAAGTTCATCTTCACCATCTACAGAACCTAAGTCAGGTTCTAGAGAACAAAGCCTGAAGTTGTCATCCTTCCTAAGAGAGGAGGTGGAGCTGAGCATCTGTGTGAGCATCCAGGAAGAGCCATCGCTTGTCAGTAATTTTCAACACCTGCTATGTAAGCTCTAAATAGCCAATAGCTAGTTTATAGCTTTTAATGCTGCAGAGAAGAAAACTGTACAGACATACAAAACTACAGGCTTCCTGCCTTGAACAACCTGCTGAGATCTATGGATAGATGCAACCATAACACTCCTGGGAAGATAATCCAGGAACTCTACATGAATGTGATTTGGAGACATGTGACTGTTCTGTTTACTGCCCCCACTATTCATAGTATCCAAGGTATCTGGCCTTATGTGTGTTCTGGGGATCCAAACAAAGGTTCTCATGCCAAGCCTGTGGCACCATTTCTTAGCTACTGCTTCCTTTAGAGGAGTGAGAAGTGCCAATCAGGAATTCATTACGTTGAAGTTAAATGTTTAAGTGTTACATTGATTTAGTTCTCAACAGCACCTGCCATTTGAAAACATTGTTTTCTTTTCCCTCAGAATAGTTTTTACTTTACTTCCAGTGTTTGGACATTTTTTTGTCAATTACAAAAGGGGAAGCAGATGTCTGTAGCAAAAGCGAATTTATAGGACTTAACAGCACCCCTGCACACAGGAACGCATAGAGGTTAGGACTGCATGCACAAGGTTTGCACAAGATAAAGTCACCCAGAATCCCAGTGTGGATGAGGGACAGAGTCATGTATGCCCACCTTTAGCAGCAAATGGCTTCTGGGAGAGGGAGGGTCTGTTTTCTCTAGGAATGTGGCCCATGAGAGGCCCCCCATGTTCCAGGAAATGGCCCTATGTACACATTCATACAGGCAGATTGAGCACTAAGTGGATGCAGTAGATACTAAAATAATATAAAACAGCAAGCACATGAGGTTGCTATAGGCAACAGGTAAGGAAGAGTTGACTCTAGAACCACATCATGAGGAAGATGGGCAGGAAATCCAGATTTTAGAGACGAGCGTAGTGATACATGCCAGTGACCCAACACTGGGGAGACACATTGATGTTGAGCAGGAATGAAGGCCTGTGTTGAGAACTATGAATCCAACAGACTGGGAAGTAGGTTTTGTTGACTGAAATTCAGGGTCAATTGGCTTTCTCTTTTCCCCTCTCTTACAAGATATTCAGAATGAAACCATGAAATTGAGGCTCTAGGTTGAAGAATCTGGCCACAAACCCTGGCCTGGCCTGTACTATAATACCATCCTCCTGGCCTCCCACTTATGATTTCTCTGCTGGGACCTGCCTGGCTTGGTCAAATTCAGTCCATGAGCCTAGGAGATATATATATATATATATATATATATATGTAATTCCCTAGTCCAAGAAGCCTATGAGCTCATGAACAAGAAGGTAGTAGTTTCATCTACCCACAATTTATTGGACCAAAATTCAAAATTTATGGACAAGGTTTCCATATATACATATATATAGTATATAAAAACACCTAAATAAGAATTTTTTTTTATCACTTAAGAAGAAAAGAAAAACACCAAAGAATCTTTCATGGAGATAAAATATGGAGTTTGATGCCCAAACAGGGACTACACAAGTGTCCAGTGACAGTGGCATGTCTACATGCTACATGATTGCTGTCCAGGTCCAAAACTAGCTGCTCTTCTAGGGTTTGCACTAGAATGGATCCAATGAAGATATGTCAGAGACTTTCTGTTCAAAACCCCAGAGCCACTATGGCGAGGCACTTGGAGGTGTTTGCCAATAGGCATTACCATGTGTGCTACATCTTTGACAACCTCCACACACAAGCTGAGATATAACCCAGGAGGGGGGACTGAAGGAGGGCTCAGAAGCCAGGCATCTTCCCTTCAATTTGCTGCTCTTTGTTTCCGGGGTTCACAAAGGACTTGTGATGTCACCTAAAGGTCAAGAATAAACCCAACATCTCCTGTTCATGGAGACAGTCATTTGAATAGATTGAAGCATTAAGAATAACAGAAAGGGATACTGGGGGTAGGGTGAAGCACGTTCTCAAAAATTCTGTGTACTTCTCAATGATAGGCAAAATGAAAGTGTGAGTAATACTGATTACTGATTGTTGCAAGGGAACCAGGCTGCCTGTTCAAACAAATTCATTCACCTCTATCCTATAAATATTTGGTTCTGCCATGCAATCTGTGCTGTATTACCTTCTAGACTCCAGGCTCCTGTCTGTGTGATACAGTAAATTTTACTCTGACTTCATGGCACTGGGGGCCCCCTCCCACAATGAGCTATCACTCCAGCAAAGCCAGGCAGCCCTACTTTGAAGTAGGTGTTTCTTGTATACAATGACCAGTACTACAGGATTTTGACCTGACCCAGAGAATTAAGAGGATGAAGGAGAATCCAGCCAACATAGAACCAGCATCAGGAGGTGGACTTGCATGTGATAGGGAGGATCAATCAGGACTATTCCTCCTATACGAGATGATGCTCTCACAAGACTCTGCGTGACATACTTCCTCCTCTTCCATGTCTGAGAAGTAGATAGAACTAAGCCTGTTTGTTGAACAGGACACACAGGGAAGAGGGACATTGGCTGACAATATATGTGTCGCTAAAACAGTTGAGAGTTGGAGCAGATGTTTGTGGAGTTGGCAGTTGCCTAAGTCTTCTGCTCCAAGAAAAATGAAATGATACTGGGGAGGGGGAGCGGTAGTTCAGTGTGTCTAATTTCAGTGGAATTTATGTTATCAGGATACTTCTGTTATAAAAGTTAGGTTTTCAGAGTCACTTGGAATGAGATTACCTTTAGCTAGGTTATTTGTATTGGAAAATACTTTCCCTGTCTAAAATACTTTACCCAGAAACACCCTAGGTGGTAATAAGTAGGTCATTCCCACTACCATGTGTTTACCTCTAGAGCATCCTCAGTAGCCCAGCTTCTTTCTGCAGGCCAGTGTCCAAATGGGAACTTGATGGATCTGAGCCTTTGATTGCCTTCATGGCTTAAGAGAATGCCAGGCAAGCACCTTCTAGGTCTTGTCTAATGCTCCTTACACTCTGCAGCCTGAGTGTTTGCTGGAGAGAGGTGCATAAATGTGTTGACACTAGGACCTAGTGGACTCCTGTCTTAGAGATCTTGTTAACAATATACTTGCAGGGACTGTGCCTGTGTAAGAATGGGTAACACACAGGTTTTATAAGTCTGGGCACATGAAGTTTCAATTTCCCAAATGCATTTTTAATAACACGGGAGTCCCCATTTTGTATAAAGGTCTGCGTTTTAAATAAAAGGAAAATCAATGCTTATATAGAGCCATAACTTAAAAGCAAGCTAATTATTTGTGTCAACACAGGCTTTAAAGCTGCCATCCGATTTTCACTTGATTTATGAGACAGGGTGTTCCCTACTTAAATTGGAACTTTATTATAAACACTTTCTCTCACAATGATTTATTCATTATAGAAATCAATGGGGGTTGCATCTTATGAAAACCAAGATTTTATTGATAGCCAGGTGAATATATTGAGAACAGGAGCCCAGCTCAGAGAAGCCTACTCAGGACACAGGCTTTCAAGGTTCAAGATTAATATGTTTTTTAAAAATTCATCTTGTAGACATCAAAAACGCCCGGATGATGGATGGGGCTAACAAGGTCCTTGTTTAATTGTAATTAATGGTGGAGGCAACATATAAAGAATGGGCTTCATTTTCAGCTGCTTGAGAGAAGTAATACGTCCTACATAAAGCTGTCATATACTCCCCGGTCCCACCTACTCTACAGCAGCTTCTGCTCACAGCGCTATCTTAAAAGTGAGTGTACATCGAAAGCAGGAGCCCCTGGCTGTCTGGCTTGCCAATCATCCCTCTCTTGGATGCTGGAATGACTGGATGGCCTAGGTGAGGGGGGAAGGGCAAAAGGGAAGCCAGATGACATGACAGAGAAGGAATTAGTAGGTGGTTAAAAACCACAAGATAAGACAAGCAGAGATGCCTTATGACATGGGCTGCTTGCTGAGCTAAGACAGGTTGCAAAACTAGAAGAAATTTCCCTTTGTTCTTGTTTCTGTGAAACCACCTCCTTTGGGAGAACACAGCAAGCATGCATTGAGAAAGATTACTGGAATGTGAAGGGCAGGTGGAAGCCACCTAGGGCTTCCAGGAGATCCTGTGTCTCTGAATTCTCAAGAATCTCCACATAGGGATGACTACAAGTGACAAGTGTGAGCACCACAAAGCTCAACAATGTGGCAAAGCTACAAACGCACTTTTAAAGTTATTTTACATTTTATATGGACTTAAGAAATCACAGGTCTCCAGTCCCCATCTCTGCCTTTTCTCCCCACTTAATTTGCTCTTGTGTCTTCCCCACACCTCTCCTGTAAAGTCAGCTCTTTTCCAGCCCCACAAACTCCATGGACTCCTTTCTAGTTTCCTGGCCTATAAGAATGTTCCATCATACTCAGGTATGCATATTTACTTAACTGCCAATGGTATTTTTTTTGAAGACCACTTTTTCTATTAAAAAAAGTAGAGAAAATGTACATACACCCCAAACCTTTGACAAAGGAATATTTATAAAGTAGGGTAGAGAAATTTGGTAAACTCTGCATGCATTTTGACTGCTATGGTTACTGACCAATTGTGTGGATGATCCCCCTTACTGTGTTACATTTTAAAAAGCAAATAGGGATGGGAACTCTTTGGTATTCAAACCAGGCAGATGGAAAAGGGTTGGTGTAGAACATCTTTCCCTAAGTGACAATTTAATTAGCTTCTCACTAGTGCTCGGAGACTAACTTCGGCCAGGACATGGTATTAGGTGCCTGGTGAGGACTCAGGGAAGACAGCATCCTAGGTTACTGTCATGTAGCGTGATCTCTGACATTCGTGGGTTTATTCTAGAACCAGCAACCGGTCTCTTCCTGAAGCTTCCCTTCACGGATGCTGGGCCTGCCCTCTAGAACCAGTAAATTAAATATTCTACATTAGTCATGGCCCAGTTCAGAATTTCCTGCTGTCATTGCTGATGGCTCTGTTAAGTCAATGTCTTTTTAGATGGGAGACATGGAATCTAGGCCCAACGTTTGTGGCAGACCTGCTGAGAGGTGGTCTGAGGGTAATTCCCTAGTCCGAGAAGCCTATGAGCTCATGAACAAGAAGGTAGTAGTTTCATCTACCCACAATTTATTGGACCAAAATTTATGGACAAGGTTTCCATATACAGCAATTCAGCTAGGACTATGTAGTCTGATACATTGGTGTCACTTGGAGACTCTTTTAGACCCTGGTACAAATTATATTTAATCAGACTCCAATTACATGCAATACTTATTTTGATTACTTTATAATTTATATTTTTGCAAATTTCAGAAATATATCTTATAATTTTACAATTTTAAAATTGTATTTTTTGATTTTTTTTTCCCTCCAGTCTGTGTGCTTCTCGTGTCTTTAAGTCTGGGTCACTTTTAAGCCACATATTCTATTAGCTGCACTTATTCCTATCACACAAATAATGAGGTTTGAGGGGTGATATTCCAAACATTTTCCACTGCTGAGAAAATAACCAAACCTTTAAGAAAAAAAAAGTCCTTTTCAGCACTTTACAGGCTACCATACTACGTAACAGCCTGGAAGAGTTTTAAGGACCCGATGTGGCTATTTTAACTCAGAGTCAGGTCCCTCTACTGATGTGGATGAATACACAGAAGCTTCAGAAATATCCCCCATCAGACCTAGTGTCCTCTTCTTCACACTGTCAACTCTGTGAACATGGGACAGGTCTCCCCCGTCACTAGGTTCTTTCAATGTACTGCATCACAGCAACTTCTAGAAGATAAGGGGCCTTAAAGACAGTCCACTGGAGTACCCATGATTACAATAAAGTTCTTTGCTTTGCCTGTGACCCAGAATATGTGGAACCATTGGATATTCCCACTGTAGAAGTCCAGGATGGTGGACTATAACCTGAGGGTAAAGACAAGGACCTATAACAGTACATGGGAAAGCAGGCCTGTGATCCACGACCCCAGTAAGGACCCAAATTTACAATGGTGAAGGAAGTTCCACCTAGATTATAGGTCAGGTGATTTCTGGTCTGCACCTTGCCCAAGGCCTGGTCGGCCAGCAATAAGCTCTAATCCTATGTTCAACTCTACACCATCCAGATTTCATACCCTACAAATATCCTTATTCTATGTGACCAAGGACCAGAAATACAGTACTATACGCTTAACTTCATGTATATCTGAGTTAGGGTTTCCATTGCTGTGAAGAGACAAATTGACCCAGGTACCTCTTCCCCTTCCCTGCTTCCCTATCTCCCTCTTGCTCTGGCCCATTCATGCCAGTGCATAGGTTTTTTAATTTATTTCTCATTATGGATGGTTGAGAGGCACCATGTGGTTGCTGAGATTTGAACTCATAACCTTCAGAAGAGCAGTCATGCTCTTAACCACTGAGTTATCTCACCAGCCCAAGGTAACTCCTATAAAGGACAACATTTAATTAGGGCTGGTTCACAGGTTTAGAGGTTCAGTCCATTATCATCATCACAGTGTTCAGGCAGGCATGGCACTAGAGTTGCTAAGAGCTCTATATCTTGTTCCAAGGCTAACAGGAGAAGACCGTCTTGCAAGCAGCTAGGAGGAGGGTCTCATAGTCCACTCCCACAGTGAAACATATATTTCCTCCAATAAGGCCACACCTCCTAACAGTGCCACTGTTGGGCCAAGCATATTCAAACCACCACACTGTGCTTTGCAAACTGAGGGAACATAGCCTTGTTGAGAGCCACATTCTTAAGCTCATGTATGGGGAGATTGTAGGGAGCTCAGTTGTGGTGTTTTATTTTAATGATTGTATTTATTATTTGACATATCCATACACTCATACAACTCATTTTTAATCAAGTACCTTTCCAATTCCTGTCATCCTGTCTAGCTTTTGTTTTTGTTTGAAACTTAGAGTTGAAACAAGGCTGTGTGATATTGTGGGATAGAAATTATCCACTGGAGCTCACCAATGGGTACACAAAGACATAGTAACTTTACCTCTCCCTGAGTCTTTCAGGACCAAATAGCTCAGCAGGGAAAGGATGAGCCCCTGTGAGCTTCTTCCCCATCAAGAACTTAGAATATGCTAATTTTTGTACATAGAATGGTTTTCTGTTGGCCACTTATCAATGGATTCCCTTTCTGTAGTATTAATATACATTACTGACAATTAGAAATATGCAGGATCAGGCATAAGGATAGGAAAAACCAGATGCAAACAGAATTTTTCAGAATTACACTGCTGAAGACAGCTATATTTGACTAAATAATATTATCTTTATTCTGAGGCTCATGACATGTAAATTACTGAATCGGGTAACTTTGTTTTTCAAGTATAAGGATGTTTTAGGACTAAATATTGTGTCAAGATTCATTTGAATTTTTAAGTACAACCCACATACTCAGCTATGCTAAGCCTGTAATAACATAAACTGCAGTGAATGTTTATTTGTTATGTGGATGGTAAGTACAACGAATGATAACATAAATTTATTAAGTAATGCTTGATTATGCCTCAGTAAAACCAGTTACTGCCATAGACTGTCAGAGGCCTAGGGATTATTAACCAGTGTTGGTCCATCATTCCTATACACCTTCCTACGTTGATTGCTTCTACATAAATGGGAGCATTTTTAAAATTAAGTTTCTTTTTCTTTCTTTGGTAATATTGCAAAATCTGAGGGTGAAGAAGGACCAGGATGTTCCACGTCACTCACTTATTTATTTTTCATTTATTCAGCCAGTCCCTTCTTACCTTGGAACTGAGCATTGAACCCTTTACGCCGGTGATTGCTGTCAGATGTAAAGTGGAGACGGAGCCAGTTCTTGCTGCTGATCACAGGGGATGGGAGGTTCATGCCTGTGAGCCTAGAGAAGAGAAAGCAGAGAGAAATATCCTTTGAAACCAACAGATCAAATGTCCCACGGCACTATCACACCTGTTTCTAAATCGGTTCACGGACAGCCTCCTGAGACGCTTCAAGTAGAGGGAGGTTGTTATTTGCCTTCACATCTTAAAATGTTTTGGGCAAAACAGGACCACTCTAATCTGAAACGAAGGAATGAAAGTCTCTGAAAGGATGTGATATTTCTTGTCTTCATCAATGATGGATGCAAAAATCTGTGATTTGAGCTCTCAATTCCTTCTCTCAGGAACCTGATCATAATAAAGCATAAATAGAAAAGGGGGAGGTAGAAGTATATAGCTGAGGTAACTTGCTGCTTATCATGTCTGAAAGTAGACTACTTTCCTATAATCCACATGTATGATTTACCCTAGGAAACCTTTCCCACCATAGTAAGGAAGATTTCTATGAGATTGACAAGTGTTAAAGATACTGGAATAATATAAAAAAGTGAGAATTTAATAAAGTAACATTAATTTTTTAAAAAAAAAAAGTAAATGTGATTAATCTTTCAGAATGGTTTAAAATGTGTCTCTGCTCTCCAGTGGTCAGCTCAGTCACCTGGATAGTGGCATCTTCTATAGCTACTGTTGTAATGTGGTTTGAATTGCAAGGGGGAAACAATGCTCACATCCTAAAGACCCTAAGAATCAGAAAGACTGGACATATACTCCACCAGGCTTAGGACACAGCCTTACTGTTCCCCAGAATTTCAGTTCTATCACAGCTGAGTCTGGCTTGGCCATGCAAGAGATGACAAAACATGGTTCCTGCCTCTGGAACAGAGTCAGCAGGGCATAGGCCTCCAGAAATATTGTTGGTTGCTGTGGGCATAAGGCTTGTTTGTATAATAATGCACATATTTCAAGAAATGTCTTCTCTGCCAAAGATAAAGAGTTCATGATAACCACAGACAGCACAAGCCTGGGAGGTGAAGAAGTGTCTAACTTCTGAGCAAAATGGTAAATGCTCAGGCCTTCAGGATGGTCCTTAAGGCTGTGGGAAAGAACTATGGAAACATGAGCTCAAAAATATACAATTTCTCAACTATGCAAAATATACGGATGCAGTATGAATTGTATAAGGAACTTCACAGATCTAAAAGAACAGAGAAAGCAGCACTATAAAGCCAGCTTGTCAGAAAGTTACTAAAGTAGGAGATTAAGAGATTTAGGGAGTGGTGATTGCAAAGCAAGATCCCACCCAGCTAAGTTGTTTTATTTGCTTATTGTTTGTGTTTAGTTGTGCTAAGTTGTTTTATTTGTCCTGGTCAGCGTGGGACAGAGGAACTTTAGATCCAAGACCAGGCATTGTAGGAATGATAATTTCATTTCAGGGTCCTACCCAGCTAGGTTATTGTCTGTGCTTAACAAAGGCAGGCAGATCTCTGAATTGTTTTATAATATTAAAAAAAATGTGTTTACTGTCTCCTCCTAAGAATCAAGGAGCTGGGGTCCTGCAATGCTGAAGCATGGGATAATCAAAAGAGAACCTGAGGTAATGACTGAATTGATGTGTAAATAAAAGACTGGGCTTTTGATCTACAAGCAATGAGCTCTTCAGAGAATTTTTAGAATAGCAAGAGAAAACTGTCTCAAGCAGAACATAGGCCATCAGCTTATAACCCATGATTTAACTTCTACTAGTTTGATTCACTGCTCTCAAACACCTCACCTCAGAACCCCTTTCCAACCTGAGGCTGGTCCTTGGCATACCACTACTCTGAACATTCAGAACTACTACCATATGCTGCCAAAGTCCTAGAAAGTACCAGAAATAGGTCGTGATTTGTAAGAAAGTTTTACCATCTGTAAAATATAGTGCTTTCTCATTAGACACAATGAATACCTACCTATCCAACAAGGCTCAGAATTCACAGGCTCAAGGCTCTAATATGGATAATATTGGTGTATAACCTTTGAGGTTTGGGATGGCTCATAACATAAAGATAAGGTTACATGTGTCTTGCTCTATTGTTTAGGGCAGAATAATGAAGAAAATGTTTTTAAATATTCAATGAAGAAACAATTAAAAATATGTTTGATCTGTGGTTTACTGAGTCCATGGATACAGAGTCAGTCCAAATGGAAATCAGGTGGACTAGCATCTAATGCGTTTTTCCTGGTGCTGGGATATACTGTGGCTGTGCACTGTGTAATTGTTTTGCATCCTGGATACCAAATCTTGAAATGATGTTTATTAGTGAACATGTGTCTGTGGAGTTTGCTCCCAGTCCCTTGCATAACCCTACCTCTGTGGTCAAACTGAATTCTTTGCCTCCAAGCACAGGAAAACAGTGTCTGTGTATATGAAATATCTCCTCATTTATCTACTGCCCGGTGGAAAACAGTGTTGGGGAGTCTGAGGTCAAGCCTGCTATGCCAGGTGCTCAGTTTCAATGGCAAACTTTAGAAATGTATAGGATGGACTTAGAGTTAAAAGTTCCATAATGATTCGCCCAATCATAAGTGCTTATGTCACTGATTTAAATACTCTCCCACTGTTTTGATTCCTGAAGTACAGTTCAGACAGTTTAACAGGACTGATTCCTAAACAGGCTTTATGTCCTCTTCCTTTGCTCTGTCAACCACATATCTCCAGGTAACACTGAAGATGCCCAAAGGAAATGGGAATTGATGATTAAAAGGTTAGAACCAGTTTAACTCATCTTCATTTACCTGTTGGGCTTGGTATAATGGAAATAGACACCTACTTGTCTCAGCTTTAAAGCCTGTTATTTTAAAGATTCTAATCCTTACAACAAGGTAGGATTGCATTGCATAGCATTCCAACATTTACAGCACTCTTAAAACAATACCTTCTTGACCATGTTGTATTTGCAAAGACTAAACCACAGGAAGGGGCAGGTTTGTATGATACACATTTCTGACAAGGCTACATGGTATTGTTTAGTATCTTTACAACTAGTAAGTGTATTATCATTGAAAAACAGCCATAGGGTGCTTCATGTTTATTCTACAACAAAGTAGAATATATATATAGATTCTGGCATATACGTTTAATATAATTTACTTTACATTATGAAACCTATTCTGAGTTCATGGGTCAGAGTGAGTTCATAAGCAACAGACTGTTGATTTCTGTCTTAGAATAATAGGGACAATGTATAAAACTGTAAAATGTATAAAATTTTAGAGGTCTGGAGAGATAGCTCAGTGATTAAGCTACTCATTGTTTTTGCAAAGGGTTGCAGTTCAGGTCTCAGAACCTACCTGGCACCTTATGACCACATGGAGTTTTGGTGCCAAGAGATCCAGTACCCTCTTCTGGTTCCTGGACTCACACAGTTTTATAAGGTCATACATATTTATCACATATACATAAATGAAGAACAAACAAATAAAATATCTTAAAGATTACTAACTAGAAAGAAGTAATTAATCTATTTTAAAAGCTTATTTCTTAAGTGAGTATGTGCCAGGGTGTATCTGAATACAGTTGCCCATGTATGTTTATTTATTGGTTTGAACTGGAAAGAGAACCACTTGATGATCAATGTCAAATTCTATATGTTTAATATGTGCATATTTTCTTCCTAGGAAACAGGATCTCATTATATAGACCAGGCTGATATGAAATTTGTCATCCTCCTGCCTCAGTCTCCCTAATGGTTGGCTGACAACCATGTCATGGGTTTCTTCATATGAAGCTTTCAGTGTTAGCTGTACCTCAGAATGTGACAAAATAAAAGAGGACTTATATCTCAGTTTCATTTCTGATTATGTGATAAAATAACTTACCAAAAGGAAGTTGGGGGGGGGGGAGTTTGTTTGTTTTTAGTTCCCAATTCCAGGTTACATTCCATTACTAATTCCAGGTTACATTCCATTACTAATTCCAGGTTACATTCCATTACTACATGGAAATGAAGGAAGGAGCTTGAGGTAGTTCATCTCCTCATATCCATAGACTAGAGCAGAAGAGAGACTTCTTTGGGCATCCCAACTTTGAGCAGCACCATCCTGAGGGCTGGGGTCCCAGACTGAATGAAAAGGGGCTGAACACCAGCACCCATCCCTCTCTGCTTCCTGATTTTAGGAGCAATGTGATGAGCTACCCCATTTTCCTGCATCATGCCTTCTGCGTCATAATGGAGCATACTCTGAAGTGGTGAGCCTAAGTAAGTCTCCTCCTCTCTAGAATTGATTCTTGTCATGTATTTGATCATATCACTGAGAAAAGGATCTGATAGGCCAAGTGTCCCTTCAGTGCAGCTGAGAGAATCACTTCTTGCTTTATTCAAGAATGTCAAATTAAGCCACTTAAAGCAATGGAAAATTTCATGTTCATTCAGGGCCCTCAACAAGGTTCTGCTTCTGTTAAAAGTAAAAATAAACGTAGGACTCACGGGACTGCTCAATTTAAGATGGCCTGCTTTGAGCCAAAATAGAGCAAGCCAATTTGTTCCACTTTCCCCAAATAGTTTTGCCATAAATTCTGGGATTCTATTTATAAGGCACATATTACTTATTTTTCATTCAACCACTGGTCAGCTTTCTTTTAAATGATGGAAGGGGCTGAACATGTTGAACTGAGTTCCATGAACACAGGTTGGTGACTTGCATTTTGCTTATATAACTTGAAAAACGTAGAGTCAACGTATTGATATAATTTCCTAAAATGCATTTGGAAACCCTAATGGATTTCAGCTTTACTCTGTTTGGGCACTTCTGACTAGAAGGCAGATTTCTTGCAATTTTAGAAAATCATTATAGAGATTATGTGGAGGAATCCCTCTGCAGTTAAAACCTTTTCATGATGATTAAGAAACCAGAACCTATTAGAGATACTAGGACACACTTTAAATGATCTGTTCTGTCTATGGAGACTAAATAGTTTAATCAGCCTATTAGCTCAAAGAAGCTGCTTATAGATTAGGGGAGAGCGGTCTATGGCTGATAGTGGTTTTCTGCTGTGTTCTTACAGGGATGCAATGGGAAATAATCCATGTTGTGGGGCTCATGTACCTGTTTTACCAGAGTTGAATATAATACGGTCACACATTGAACTTGTAAAATGCCATATTTTTAATTTTAATATGCCATTCATATTGTAAGTCAAGTAAATTCCCATGAACTTAAGATTTACAGAACCATGCCAAGTTTATAGAATAGGCAGGAGGGTAATAAACAAGAACTTTTACCTTGCACTGAAGTAAAAAATGATGTCCGATTGTATATGTATGTGTGCATGTAAATAATTGTGTGGGTGTATACATATTTGTTGTATCCATGGCACATACATATACATAGGCATGCATACATGCATATCACACCCATAGCTGAAGAGAAAGTGCCAAGGAATGGCATATAAGTCTTGGAAGTGGTTGGTCCTCTTCCCTGAGCAATGGGAGAAGATGGGACATAAAAAGTGGCCCTTTGGCCTTGTGGCACTTTGGCATTTTTCCCTGTGAAGATCCTCAAGTCTTGTTTCAAAATGATACAGAAGCCAAGGTAAAGAATGGCTGTGAGAAATGGCATGTTTCAGCTCACTCCTTGAAGAGTGAGCCCAGAATCCCCTCCCTTGAATCTTCATCTAGTACCTACGTCAGCATAAGAATAGACATTGTCACAGTCTGAGCTCTAACCAAGTCAGTGAAGTTTTATGATAGGTAGGATGTCATATCTAGCATCACTTAGGTCCTAAGGTTGGAAGGCCTTTGCCACCTGGCATTGGAGTCTGGGTATTTGCTGCTTCACTTTGTGCCATAACACCACACCTGACCATTGAAGGTACAGTTAAGCTTTCTTTAGTTACAAGAGGGCCTTCGGATGCTAGCCATATGTCTTCAGCTATTGACTACTGTTTCTCAGCTGGTGTAGTAAGCGGAAGTGTTCCTGTGTCACCTATGGTACACACATGCTTCAGGCACAGGTCATAGAACACCAAGTATTATCCTAAGGATAATTGCTTTTTTCCTACATCTGTGAAGGTCTTCAAGCATGACACAGGCATCCAGTGATTTGGACTAACAACACTTAGTGGTCACAACTCATCTAGGTCTTACGTTACTTAACTTATATTGTTTTATTGCAAATAAAACTTACATTGTTATTGGCGTTGCCCTACTGGTGATTTCCAGACCTCCCCTTTCCAATCCTTATCTTAACATGCAAAGAATTAGTATCTTTGCCATCTGTATGTATACATCTTTTCTGTCTCAATATCTCCATTTATATTACCTGTATGTGTAGAGACTGTGCATACATAATGATATAGATACACATTCTACATACATGCTTTGTATATGCACAAACATGAATATATGTGTGTGTGCACATGTGTGCACATGCGCACGTGTGTGTATGTGAAAAATACATATATAAGTAGTTGATATATTTCTATTATCTTTCCATCTGCCATCTACCTATCATCCATCAGTTTATTTGCCTATCATCTTTCCATCTATCATCTATGTATATGTCAATCTTCTGGCTATCATCTATCACCTATCTACCTATTTTACTTT